>NC_080721.1:3921049-4088549 GCF_019097595.1 Hemibagrus wyckioides | reverse complement strand
GCAGCAGCACAGTGCATCACATCAAGCAGTTAATGTTCACATCATCCAGATGGCATCCAGACTGGTTCAAGCTGCCAGAAAGATTATAATAACTCATATAATCGCTCTTTATTTGACTTGCTATAGACATCAGACCAGTCTCAGGTCATTCTCATCTGATCGATGTTTCAGCCTGCAGAACTTCACCTCACAGGATGATTTTGTGTGTGAAAATCCCTAAAATCAGCAGTCCAAACTTTTCCATCTGATACCAACAACCACAGAGGTCACATTTTTTCTAAGTGATGCCACATGATTGGCTGATTGGATAACTGCGTAAATGAGCAGGTGTACAGGTGTTCCTATTAAAGTGGATAAACAATAAATAGCTGTATGCATTGATGATTAATTTTCATTCACCTGAGCTTCATTAAAGGAGTCTGGATTGACCTGTTTCATTAAGATAATCAGGACTGTTTCAGATCAGCTTGTTTAGTGTAATAGCCCTCGGATACACACTCATACACAACACATACAGACACTCTGTCAAGGTCAATGGTGCACTACCTGATTAATATACTGGTCAGCAGGTACAAACGGAAACAAGTGCTACATTATATACACTATATTGTCAAAGGTTTTGGGACATCTGCCTTTACCTGCACATGAATGTAACATGGAGTTGGCCCGCCAACAGCTTCAACTCTTCTGTTTAGGAGTGTGTTTATGGGAATTTTTGACAATTCCCCTAGAAGCGCATTTGTGAGGTCAGGCACTGATGTTGGACGAGAAGGTCTGGCTCGCAGTCTCTGCTCTAATTCATCCCAAAGGTGTTCTATGGGGTTGAGGTCAGGACTCTGTGCAGGTCACACCAAACTCGCTCATCCATGTCTTTATGGACCTTGCTTTGTGCACTGGTGTGCAGTCATGTTGGAACAGGAAGGGGTCATCCCCAAACTGTTCCCACAAAGCATGAAATTGTCCAAAATGTCTTGGTATGCTGAAGCATTAAGCGTTCCTTTCACTGGAGCTAAGGGGCTGATCCCAAAACCTGAATTCAATAATTTGGAGGAGTGTCCCAAAACGTTTGGCAATATATTGTAGATATGTACTTGCAATTTACTTATCTTGACCTCTTTCACTTTTCAGGATCTGCCAGAACACTTCTTCGGCCTTTTTGTCTTGTTTTTTTACCCAGAAGATGAGTCCATCAGGCAGCTGGAAGAACTGCCCTCATTAGTGGAACACACATTTAGGGCTGGCCCTCTCTCTCTCCCACATGGTGTTTCCACCTCAGTCTGTTCTTATTCAGGAATTCCCATCTCCTCTATTCCTCGCCTGCCTACTCAAGTTCTCTCTGGAAAATCAGGAAAATCCAATACCGAAATCTGCCACTGTATTCTGACCCCACTGTCCTGCAATCTTTAACTGACCAACAACCTGTAGCAGATTGTGATGCCTAACCAGTGCACTGCTCGTTCTGGAGAAGCTTCTCAGTCTGAAGACAACGTACAATTAAAGATCTCTGCATCAAAATATTCTATTCAGTAACAGCTTAAAGATATTTACACCTGTATGTCCTTTGTGGTCATTTTAATGTGACGTATGTCCTGGAGTTGAAGTATACACAGGCATGAGTAATGACCACTAATGTCCACAATGCTTTTTTCTAAATACCTTCTTCACTTGTCCACTGCAAGGCAATCTTTAGCAGTCCCTTAAAGTGTGGTCTTGACTGCAAAACTGATTTATTCATCGATTCTCACAGCAAAATAAAATTACCTGCTTTTTTACTTCACTGTTTTTTTCCCCAACATCCTGGCAGCTTTAGATGGAGCTTTTTAACTCTGCTCCAAATAGATTTGTTTTAATTTTATTTTTTAAAAAGCGCACCAAAGTTTTCAGTGTTAATCCACCTGATACACCTGCCAGTCAGAAAACTAAACACACTGAATATTTTATGTTAGCTTGATTAAATGATGTCTGGTGTCTTTGTTTTTAAAAACAAATGCGATTGAATTGTGGACACTAAATACTGTGTGTGTGTGTGTGTGTGTGTGTGTGTGTGTGTGTGTGTGTGTGTTTATCCGTTGAAAATGAGCAGATCGAGACCTGCTTTCTGTTCTGACCATCATACTCATATGCGTTTATTATTCCAGCTTTTTAAATTAAATCCAATTATTCTTTCTTTTTTTTGACTTGTAAACGATCTTGCGCCTTTTAATTGTCCACTGACGGTATTTAGAATGGTACGACTTAAGACGTGTTATTTTTTCCCCCCATGTTTCATAATTACGGTTGTAATTAAAATTAAAAAGTTGGATGAATAAAAACAAATCTGTGTTAAAATGTTTTATGTGATACAAAAAAAGTGAAAATGAATGAATTAATGAATTTATTTTTAATTCAAAAGGGAGTTTAATTCGGTTTTAGAAACATTAAGGAAATGAATGAAGACGACATCTGTACTGAGTAAAATACTAAACTGAATAAAGTAAGTGTTTTGGATTTCAGTGCCTCCTCTTATGCCCCTAATTAATTCGTTTATTGATGTATTAATTAAAGATTTATTATATTTCATATTTAAGAGTAAATATTTTTATGGTGTGATAAGTTACACCATAGATCTGATAGATCATTAAAAAGTTCCAGAGTTTGTTCCATACATTAGATTAATTCAGATATTATTGTGCAGCTCTGTCATTCCCTCCCATTATTTACTATATACAGCACTCTATAGACAAACACCATGTGATCCACAGTTGCATAAACAACTGAGGTTCATATAACGAACTATCCAGGGAATGTAATTGGAATTTTGACAGCACTACAAAATGGCTGCATCAAAGATAGTGCACAATACAGTGAGCAAAGTTCACAGAAGAAGAGGGTGTGGAGATGACCCCTAGCTTTTCTCCTCCTCCTGATTTATATGCTTCTCACATCTTAAAAACTCTGCTCGTTTAAAAAAGAAAGCAAAGATCATTAAAAAGGGAAAACTGATCAACTTCAGTTCAGCAACAGAGCATTCTCGTGTACCTTTACTACCTGTAGCATGACATGGCTTTGCTCAATCGGACTAAAATATCAGGTGATTTTATTTTAGTCCACGTTTTCTCGAATGACAAAGGAAGGAAATAGGTGCCGTTGAAGGATAAATGCAAGTTTCAGCTTTATGATTTAAATATCTGGCATTTAATTCAATTGAGTTCAATTAATTTGTAAAACACGGTTCACAATGGACATTGTCTCAAAGCAGCTCTACAGAAATATAAAAATTTAATTTATCCCTAATGAGTAAGCCTGAGGTGACAGTGCTGAGGAAAAACTCCCTGAGATGATATGAGGAAAAAAGGAGCGAGGCTCAGAAGGGAACCTCATCTTCTTTTGGGTGACACTGGACAGTGTGATTATAAATAACATCTTTTCTACAAGAGCAGTTTCTGAGCTCATAGACTTAACATTAATTCCTTCCTGCTACAGGCTTCAAATGTTCACCAATGGAGACCCGAGTGCAAAATTGACCATTGCAAAGGAAGTTCAAAGATGGTGCCATGGTCTCCAAGGCTATCCATGCAAACCCATCCAGAAGTAGGGCATCAGGATAGGTCAGGCTGGTCCAGAGAGAAGAAGCAGAGAGACAGAGAATATTAGACATGAGGAATTTCTGGGACATAAAGTGTCCAACCACTTCACAGTCAGCAAACCTGAGTGAACATGTAAGAGTGGTAATGTGACAGCATCCAAACATCCCAATTCACCAAACACCACATGGCCATGAACATTCCAGATCTGCTCTATTACCTAAGAAAAACTAGACATTGAAATCCTGACTAAACAAATGTGTCTTCAGCCTGGACTTAAACACTGAGACTGTGTCTGAATCACGAACACTAATTGGAAGGCATAACCGTGGAGCTTTGTAAGAAAAAGCTCTGGCCTCTGCTGTAGCTAGTATTACCAAATAGCCTGCACCTTTTGATTAAAGTAGGCGTGGCAGATTATACAAAAAACAAAACGGGTACTGAGAGCATGAGATCCTTCCTCTGGACCACCAGGGAACTACCTCTGCATCATGTAGTGACATCATATTTCTTATCTTAGCAAGGTTTCTGAGATAAAAAGAAGGCTACACTAGTGATATTATTGACACGAGCTTCAAACAGAGATTTATCACTCCAAGATCTGAACATGAAAAAGAAACAGAAAGACCATCCAGAGTTACTCTGTAATCAGAAAGCTTACTTCTGGCTGCATGTGGTCCTAGTATGGCACTTCTGTCTGTCAGAGCTAAGGAGGAGGAAGTCTAATGTCCTTTACACATTCTTCAATCTTAGTAAGCTGGTGTCTCTCATCTGACTTAGCTGAAACATATAGCTGTGTGTCATCGGCATAACAGTGAAAGCTTATACCATGTTTACGAATAATTGCTTCCATATATACGGAGAAAAGCAGTGGGCCTAAGACAGAACCTTGTGGAATACCGAGGTTCACCATTTAGATCTACACAATGATGACAATCAGTCAGATAAGACCTGAGCCAGGAGAGGGCTGTTCCCTTAACACCAACAACATGTTCTACACCAGCAAGGAGACACAACCCTGAGCAGAGGCCAGTAACAGGTCATTTACCACTTTAACTAGTGCTGTCTCTGTGCTATGATGAGGCTGATACATTTCATAAATATTATTCCTATGTAGGTATGAACATAACTGCTGTGTACAACCTTTTCTAGGATCTTAGCGATAAAGGGGAGGTCTGATAATTGTCCTATATTTGGAATTAATTCATCTTACAACTTAACTCAATGTAACTGATTCTAACAATTTTTTAGTTAGTGATGATGAATGGGTTTACAAAAGACAAATTAACAAATCTCTTGACATTGTAAAATGCTTACTTTTTGATACCCCTGAGCCTCCTAGTCTCCTGTGTAGATTAGGTGGTCCCAGTAGATTAGATTAGATTAGATTAGATTAGATTAGATTAGATTAGATTAGATTAGATTAGATTCAACTTTATTGTCACTGCACATGTGGGTACAAGGCAACGAAATACAGTTAGCATCTAACCAGAAGTGCATTTTCGCAGTGCAAATAATTAGCATATAAATAATAAATAAATATAGCAAATAATAAGTATATAAACAATAAATAATTTTCATATATATAAACGATAAAATATATAAATAATTTGCAGTATATAAACAGTATATAGTGGGAGGTAAATGCAGTGGGTGCAAATGAGCAAATGATTATAGGTGGTGCAATAAAGAAGGTATTGTATACCATGATAATAATTAAATATGTAAACAGTATACAGAGAAGGAGTTATGTACAATGAGTGCAATGATGTATGTAATGAGGAAGATGTTGTATACTATATGACGTACTATATATACTATATATACTATATGACCATGCCGATCTGGGGCTACTGGCAAGGTATGGGTGCTCGGTAAGGCGTGGCACTTGCCCATGTCTGGAGATACCTTAAGCAAGCACAAGCCTGATTATTTTAATCTGTGCATTTCATGTGTAATACCACTGGCAGCATTACTGCCAGAATTTATAAATATACTCTATTCTGGTACCGTCTCTAGCTGACACACTGCAAGTAGAAATTTTCTAAATAATGATGAATTGTCAATAGTTACAGACTGTAACTGAACATTTTCACCTATTCATTCCTGTTATAGGTTGTTGTTGTACTGCTTTTAAACAATAGAGGTTCTCTGTGGAAATAGCCAGTCGAGCAGGATCTTTTACCTTATGTCAACAGGGCAGATCCTTTAAGACAGACAAGGCTGGCTCAAACAAGTATGAGGACAATAGCGCGATTTTGCAACACTGCACTTCAAGATAAGCAGATTCAATATTACTTATTTAATAAATATAACATTTAAGAAATAAATGCTTTAGGATCCATATCCTCAGGTTCGTTCTGGCTTTAGAAAGGAAGCTACATTTCACTCCTACAAGCCACCGGGGGGACAAGAATCACCTGGACACCTGGACACCTTGTGGCTTGTGCACAAGTGCATACATGCCATGACCTTCAGCATAGTTATGAATGAAGCAACGAACAGAACTGGAATAGAGCCAGTTTTTCTACTCACCTTGTACATATTGGATTACATGTACACCATCCAGAGATGCTTAAAATCTTGTGATTATAATTGAAGCTAGGTTATAGATTCTCATAATCTCGTCTGCCTCAATGATTTGACACTTCATAGTAAGGACACAGGAAGTGTGACTTTCAGGATTCCTTTACCTGCAACTGCAGGTATTTATTTATGTTATATATTCTCTGTTGAAAGAAAAATTATTCAACTATCATTAGGGTGTGAAAGCATTGAGCAAGTCGCATGAATGCTGCTTAAAGTTCCAGCACACCCTGTATAAAATGCATTCCCATATCTCATATCTCTTCATAGACATTCATGTGCAATGAACAGATCTCTGTAGTTGCTGTGAAGTGGCATCTCGCATCCCACCATTTTTGTAGTGGACCAGCAGGACTATGAATACTAGCATGGTTAAAAGGTCCTCCCTCTACATTCTTCCTGAGCTTAAGAAGTTAGCTGGACTCTGCTACTGCACCTAGAGTCAGGTTTCCATTCATTCTCCCTCATCTCTCATGACTGCTTGCGGCTACATACTGCTAGTGTGTTTTTCTGTGTGGTTTCCATGAATACGCAGCTGTGGATCGACTTCCCTTTACATAATAAAACCTTATTACATCAGAGTAAATTGCATGATTAAAAAGCCATGTGGTAAGACTACACATCTTTATCTGTAAATGACTGGCAATCATAGTAAAAAGCTAACTAGTAGGCAATACAAAAAGAATCTAGATCAGTTTCTATCGGCTTGCATGTGACGATCATACAAGTAAAGTTGTTCAAGAGAGACCATAGCCTTTGGTCAAATGCAGATTCAAGAAGCAGATGTCTTATTTAACACCATGTTAGAAAATCAATGCAAAAAAATATCTAGTAGGAGTTTAGTACTGTATACAACCTGGTGTGTGGGAATGTTTAAGTAGACCTGGGAGGCAGGTGGAACTTTAGCTGAGCAACTCAACAATAAAACAGGTCTTTAAAGATCACACTCTTCTTTGTGTCTGCATGCCTGTCTCACATGTCTCTCTCTCTCTCTCTCTCTCACACACAGGTGAGAATCTTCACAGGTTTCCTCATAGCAGAAGTGGACCTGCCTCCTCTCTGTCCACTCCATTCTGGACAGGTTGTGGCTAAACCTGAGTATTCTGCCCCAAGGTCACATCATCCACATATGTAAATTTGTAGTGCATGCCCTTTGGTCAAATTTAGATCAAATGACCAGGGGAATGGTAACTCATTGGAGTGAGCGGATATACAATCTTAATGGAGGATGTAATGGATGATGGATTTGTAAAATTCATAGGGAAAGAAGAGACTTCTTATATATCTTGATAGCTATGTGTACTTTATGAACAAATAGTTTTTGGTTAGGAAAATGAAGAAAAGCCTAATCTATTGAGTGTGTAATTATATCAAAACAACATTCAAAGTGTCCATGATGCAGTTGTGCTGTCAGTTCATCAAAGAGTAGAAGTTTGAAGTAGAAGGTGAAGTATAGAAGTAGAAGTTAAAGGTGCAGTAGTCTTACATACAGCAGTGCCCAGGAGTAGTCACTTTCGGTGGCCTCATAGATCTGGGAATTGCAGCCAGTCACGGACAAACCTTTAAAAACGTTGATTTATTATTGAATAATTCATATTCAATATTCAACCCCCTGAGGCATCCAGTTGCCCACAGACAGTAAGTCAGACTTGTCACAAACAAATGGCAAGGTGTAGCACCCCCAGCCAGGGGTCAGAAGTGGGATGATCTTGTGTTGGAGTCCCTTCCTACCTCTCCATTTGAACGAATAGAGGATGTCCATCTGGAATAAGTATCATAGTCAACACACCTTTTTTTTGCTGACAACCACCTCACAGCCTGGGAAAACTGCATGCTTTGTGTGTGTTAATGACCCAGCGCTTCCGAGGTTGCCGCCTATCATTCAAACATCATGACTGACTTTGCACTGTGCTTCAAGGGTCAGTTAATAGGATGTTTACTACCATGACCAGTATATCCCATAACTTACAATTTGCATTCACAGAGCCATAGTTATTTGGACATAGACCCAGCTATTTATGTCTCAACATTCCAAGATATGTGGTGCTCCCTGCCTAAGCTAGAAACCCAGTTCTACCCTGATGGATCAAGAAGTGCTTAATACTGCAGTGGTGGCTCAAGTGGTTAAGGTCTGGGTTGTTGATCAGGTGATGCATTCCTTGTAACCTGAGAGATGCTTAGTAAACCAAGCAAGCAGGTTTTAATTGTAAATGTTTTAAAAGACCCCAGCTGGACCAACATCAGGTCAGATCAACCCAGTGCAGGGTCAGCACAAGGAAAGTAGCTGGCCAATACGGAGTCAGTTACCTGTGTAGGTCAGTTAGCCGAGATATTTACCACCATCTTTAACCTCTCCCTGCTACAGTAAGCCACAATCATCCCAGTTCCAGTACAGCTTTTAATACAGTTATCCCCCACAAAATGGCTGAAAAACTGAGCAACATAGCCTAGGCTATTCGGTGTACACATGGATACTGGGCTTCTGGAGCAACATACACCAGAATGTGTCCTCAGCCCCGTCCTTTAATCTCTCTTCAACAATGACCCTCTTCACATCCATACTACAAACAAAACTGTCAAATTTCCTGATGATACCACCATAATAGGAGACCTAGAAGGAGGAGGTCCAGCATCTGACAGAATCTGACAATAACCTGGACTTAAACATTACAAAAAAAAACTGATTGTGAATTTCAGGCAATCTAAATGCACTGCGCACTCTGAACTCTGCATACACAAGGAGGAGGTAGAGAAGGTAGAGATCTTTAAGTTCCTTGGTGTTCCTCAGCTGACCTGTTTGGGCCTGTTTCCTTTTTTTCTTTTAGGCCATTGTAGGGCATAAGTGTGTCCGCACTACACAAAAGTTTTTCAAACTGATATGTAAACTGTAAATATTTCATGCTACAATGCATTTCATGCATTAAGTCAATGATGGAATCTACTTTATTTCCATAAAAGATCGTTTTAAAGTAATAGCTAGGAAACATATTTACTTAGCTCTTGAATCTTCATGCTGCTCCACCATTCAAGTTTCAAGATTCAAGATTCAAGAAGCTTTATTGTCATTTCAATGTCATTTCAATTCCTCACATATAGCTGATGTAGTACATAGTGAAATGAAACAACGTTTCTCCAGGACCTGGTGCTACATAAACATACAACATAAAGATCAAAATACGAAAAAAAACAGCACCACAGAGCTAGGACCAAGGTTTTTGTCCTAGCCACATAAAGTGCAAAGTGTGCAACTAGGGGCAAACAGTGCGAAGACAACACAGTGCAAAAACAGTAGGTACAAAAGAAAAAGACAACACAAGAACAACACAATTAGAGGCGAGAGAAAAAAGAACATGTGTAGTGAAATGTAAAATAATGAAATGGAATAAAAATTAAATGATATACAGAGTAGCAGCGGTTGAGGCAGTGCTAATAGAAATAGGCATAAACATAAATATAAACATAGCAGCGTAATGAAATAATAACAGGGTTTGAGGTAGTGCAATAAATAGTGAACAATATAAGTTGTGTGTGTGTGTGTGTGTGTGTGTGTGTGTGTGTGTGTGTGAGAGAGAGAGAGAGAGAGAGAGAGAGAGAGAGACAGAGAGTTTTGTACAGTTCAGTTCTCTTTAGTCTTGTACAGTTCTGGGTGTATGTGTGTGTGTAAGAGAGAGAGAGAGAGAGAGAGAGAGAGACAGAGAGTTTTATACAGTTCAGTTCTCTTTAGTCTTGTACAGTTCTGGGTGTATGTGTGTGTGTAAGAGAGAGAGAGAGAGAGAGAGAGAGAGACAGAGAGTTTTATACAGTTCAGTTCTCTTTAGTCTTGTACAGTTCTGGGTGTATGTGTGTGTGTAAGAGAGAGAGAGAGAGCGAGAGAGAGAGACAGAGAGTTTTATACAGTTCAGTTCTCTTTAGTCTTGTACAGTTCTGGGTGTATGTGTGTGTGTAAGAGAGAGAGAGAGAGAGAGAGAGAGAGAGAGACAGAGAGTTTTATACAGTTCAGTTCTCTTTAGTCTTGTACAGTTCTGGGTGTATGTGTGTGTGTAAGAGAGAGAGAGAGAGAGAGAGAGAGAGACAGAGAGTTTTATACAGTTCAGTTCTCTTTAGTCTTGTACAGTTCTGTGTGTGTGTGTGTGTAAGAGAGAGAGAGAGAGAGAGAGAGAGAGAGAGAGAGACAGAGAGTTTTATACAGTTCAGTTCTCTTTAGTCTTGTACAGTTCTGTGTGTGTGTGTGTGTGTGTGTGGCAAAGATGTTAACTTTGCCATTTCAGTGCTCTAATTTTTTCTCTTACAATGTGGCATGAAATAGCTCAATGCATACTCACGTCCACTGTAAGATTCACTGGGGAATTTTGAGCCATTGCTGCATCCAGAAATCTAGAACGGTGAAGGAATAGAAGATCTTAAACAAAGCATGATTACGAGCTTCTATTCTGTGGAAATGCAGATACTATGGCCATATATTGTGTCGTGATATAAGGCTCTCTGTGTCATTAGCTGTCAATAGCTGTCACCTAATAATAACTGCCTTGTTCTCTGCATGTTTTTGTGTGCTGCCTTGAGCATGCATGAGTGTAAATGTGTGTACTATATCTTACCCATGCAAATACATGTCTTTCATTTGCCTGCATTTGCTTGTTTTTGTTAGTATGGCTGCTTTGCTCATAACTTCACCTCAGGCCACAAAATGCAGACTATCAGGTTTTAACCTTCTCTCTGGTCCTACTTCCCATTCTTTCCATGTCTCTCTTCTGTCTTATTTACCAAACCTTTCCTCTCTTCTGTATATTTTTTCTTTTGGGGTTTTTTCCAGTGCCTTGAAACCATCACATCTCACTACCCTTTTTTTTTCTCCATTTCAAATGTGTTTTTTTGATCTGTAAGTAAGCCTTAATAGGAGAAGATTCATTTCTTTTCAGCAAACTTGTTATTCCTGTCTTCCAGCTTGTGAATCCTATAATTACATTTGTTTTTGTTTCATTGCTAAGTAGTTCAGAAACTTGCTGCTGCAGATCTCGATCTTTGTGATAACTGTTACCTTGCTTTTTTTTGAATCTACCAATAAGGCAGTGCATACGTCCAGCAGGATGTTTTTTTTTTTACAGGAAGCTCGTGGACAAGGTGCTATATATTTAAGAAAGTCCACAAACACCCTGCTGGACGTATGAACTGAAACTGTTGTTTTTGTTTTATTTCACACCTGAAATATCTTCCAAGCTTAGATAACCCAACTCATGATGAAATCTAGTCAGAGGACCTATGATATCTGTCAACATTACATCATATGGCACTTGATTAAACTTAAGCATGAGCCTGGAAAGCAGAGGTATTGCTTTTTATGAATCACTGTGCTTTCTAAAATGGATAAAGCTATAATGATAAAACCTAAAAATGAACCAGTTATTGTGATGACAAACATGTAACAAATCATTTTTTCAGCACTGCAATGAGTCAACATTTTTTAAAGCACAGAATGTACAAATCTGAATTAGGAAATATTTGGTAAAGAATTAGCTTAATAAATCTTTCCCTAAAATAGAATTAATGATATGTTCTGTGACTCTTAGTTAGCACTGAAGTCCGACTAATCCTTCGAACGAAGACTCGGGAATGTTTCTGAGAAGGCTGCAAGCCAGGGCACGCTCCCAGTTGGATAGTTTGCTGAGGAATTTTGAAACTGGTGTTCTCATGCTTCCTATACTAAACAGTGTGCTGTATGGGTATGCAGTGGATGCATGTGCACACAAGCCCAGCATCTTGGACTGCCTTTACCCTGAGAACTGCAATGTGCTAATAAAAAAAAATAATAAAAAGTGAAAATAGAACAAATGCTTGAGAGATATCTAATGCTAGAAATACGTTTAATAATGAAACAGTATAAATGGGGTTTATTATAAGCTTATAATAAGTTTTGCCTTGGCCACACCACATCTCTGAGAGAGACCTTGCTAGTCATAACACACAAGTCATCTATCTATCCTCTATCACAGCACCCTGAACTGTTAGAGTATGGGTTTGACACATCCTCTATTCAGTTTTTTGTACAGCTCTATTTTAGGATCAGAGTAAACACACACTCCTGGGTCAATACATGAGGATCATTTCTGGCAAATTCTGCGTGTATTTCTGACTGCATATGTCTGGAAAAGACAGTTGGTTCTCACGACTAAAGTAACATAATTATATTCGTGCACTAAGGGAGTGGTATTTCAATCCCAGAAGGATTATTCATTCTTGGAAAAGGTGTGGCACACAGTCAGGTACCTGTGCAAATAGACTATACCGCCATCAGCAGTCCTAAATACTAACTACACCTTTAAGCTTCACAAATATCTAACAAAGGTATGTCTGTATATTTATATAACATTTTAGTGATCGTTTTAATAAATTTAAAAGTCTTTTTTTTTTTTTTTTTAGCTGTGGAGGATTTCTCACACCCCCGAGGATGGGACCTTGATGTCAGATTGAGTATTTAATCAGACACTGCCAAAAGTTTTGGGACACCCCTCCAAATCATTAGATTCAGGTGTTGTTTTTCAGGGGTTGGGCTCGGCCCCTTAGTTCCAGTGAAAGGAACTCTAAATGCTTCAGCTTCATACCAAGACATTTTGGACAATTTCATGCTTTGTGGGAACAGTTTGGGGATGACCCCTTCCTGTTCCAACATAACTGTGCACCAGTGCACAAAGCGAGGTCCATAAAGACATAGATGAGCGAGTTTGTTGTGGAGAAACTTGACTGGCCTGCACCTCAACCCATAGAACACCTTTGGGATGATCTTAAGAAGTCTCTAGACTTTGAATGGAGTTTATCTGTGGCAAAATCAATTGATTAGACATTATTAGGTTGTGTGCAAGGCCTTAAAACAATTTCTAAAGCTTCAAATGTTCCAAGGAGCATAGTGAGGTCCATCATTGTGAAATGGAAGGTGTTTAGATCCATCAAGAACCTTGGTGAAAATCCACTACTCCAACAGGCTTTTACAGAGAAGAGAGAAGCTTCCAGAACAACATCTCTCACTGAAAGACTCCAAGGTCTTTATGATAGAGTGGCAAGATGGAAGTCACTCATGAGTAAAAAAAACAAAACATGGAATTTAAAGGAGAACATGAGGGAAAGGATTCTCTGGAATTGTGACAAGAATAGAACTCTTTTTGCTAAACTCCAAATCCAGGTAGTGCTGATCAGCTGGATAAGATCCCTCATGTACTGTAAAACATAATGGTGGCAGCATCGTGCTACCTCTCAGTAACAGGGAGACTTGACTAGACTTGCTACAGGACAATATCATTGAGTGACCCAGTCAAAGCCCAGGGAGACTTGACTAGACTTGCTACAGGACAGTCATGGATCCTCATAAATCTTTGAAGTGTCATTTGTGAAGAGAAGATGCTCCCCATCCAATTCGATTTGGGTTTGAGAGGGTCAACAAGAATGGATGAGAAACTGCCCAAATCCTGGTGTGAAAAGATTGTAGAGATTTGTGAGAGAAGCGAAAACAAAGCTGTAACAGCTATCAGAAGCGCTTATACAGAATACTGAATAAAGGGTCCTAAATTTCCAGAAAATGTGTTTTTGCTTTGTTATTATGGATGATTGTGTGAGCTTTGTGGCCAGAATTCAGTTTAAGTAAAATGTCCTGGTATCAAATCAAGAGTCTTGTTCCAGTTATAGACTTTGGATCTAGGAGAAATGTTAAATAAATGATAAATAAATGATGATGTAGTGTTACTTATCTAATAGGTCATTATTAATTGTATTTGGACCATTTCTGTAGGAAAACAGGATAGCATTAATTATTTATAGGATAATCATTTTACTGTTTGCTTTTGTTGTACTATTGTAGCAACCTGGATGAAGTCTGCAGTCTAAGTAAATCTAAATCTTCAATGTTTCTTGTCACTTTCTGCTTTCTGATAAACATGCATCAACACAAGCTTTCACATTGTCAGGGCCAGGAAAGCATCGGAAGCTCTGTCTGTACCTCTCTTTGCTCTTTGCCTCCTTGCTCCAAAATTACCTGTAGAGGAGACGATGAAGAATGCTAATTCTGCCACTACCTTATAAAGAAAATTGTCTGCAGAACCATAATCACTGAGGACTGAAGCATGAGCAACATGAGTTATAAATAAGAACTGTTCTTTTTTTACGTTCTACAATCTGAATTAAGTTCTCCCAAGTTGACAAAAATGCCAGTTTTGTCCACAATGTAAACACAAGCTCCTTTTCTTTTAGGATTAGTCTAGCATGTCCAAATTCCAAACTTTCAGGTTCAGGAATTTCAGGCTTAGGGAATGACAAATGCTTGAAGCAGATACCTGGTCTGTGGGTTTAAATCAGGTTAACAAAACATATTTGGTCATGTTAATTCAGATTGCAGTGCTTTAGTTATCCCACAGTGCATGAGTTTTTTCCACCCACTAAGTCCGTTAATAACCACTAAGGCTGTTCATTGTTTGACCTGTCAGAGTGCTAAGATCATTTGATTAGTATTGTTTCCCCAGAAACCAGATGATCATGTGTTATAGCATTGTATACCTGCATTTCCCAGGAGAACAATGATGTTTAAATGAGTGCAAGTGATGCAGCAACAGCACAAATATATTAAACCTTAGTGCCATGCTGAATGGCAAGGTATTTCTGTAACAAGACTTGCAAGAAAGTGTAGGCGCCATTTGCTGGAGGGTAAATTCAAGTGCACAGTCAAAACAAAATAAGGGTCATACACTGAAACAATAAACAGGAATGACAAACAGCTGATGAGGTGTAATAGGATGAGCTGGAGTTACACATGGCTTGAAACAAACCTGTTTTTTTTTTTGTCCTTGCCCTTTAGCGGAAGTAATGGAATGGAATGTGTCGCAAATCAGCCAGTGCAACATTTCTCAATAATCTTTATCATTTAAATTAGAGGTTTGTGTATTATTATTAAAACCTTACTGTCTAACTAAGAGAAATAATATTCAGTGAATTAATTTAACTAAGACCTGCTACCTATGTGTGCATGTGGGAATGAGGGCTAGTGAGTGGATCAAGAGAGGAGGAAGAGGAGGGAGTGTGTGTGTGCTGATGCAAGTCAGAGTGTTGTGTGCTGTAGCTTGAACAGGGGGCAGTCTTCAGCATTTTCAAAGTTCAAATCGACTGCAGTTTCCAAGCTGTCACTGGAGACTAGCAGCTGGATGATGACCTTACACAGCAGAAACACATCAGGCTGAAACTGTCAGAGAGAGGCGGCCTGTTCCTGGGTTCAGTTGATAAAGCTGATCCTGAAGGCGTCTATAAGGGAGAATAGTATGGCATCAGCACCTACTCAAGTCTACCTGTGTAATACCAGGGGGATGTGGTAGCTTAGTGGTTAAGGTATTGGACTAGTGATCAGAAGGTTGTTCGTTTAATCCCAGGTCCACCAAGCTGGGCCCTGAGCAAAGCCATTAACTCATCTATGTCATCTATGCTTCATTCTCCTGCTCTGCACCATATCCATGTGCTCAAGGGTGTAACTTTGGTTTGAGAAGGGGGGGGGGTACAAAATGGGGGGAAATGTTTTTGATGTGAATCCCATTTCCTGCATTTACATACATTTAGGGACTATAGTGATACAAAATACAGGAAGTAATTAAATTTATTACAATGATAAATCCTGCCGAAAAGAATAGTAGGCTACTAAACTTTGTATATAAAAAGAGGTCTTAATTTCTTTATTGTTTAATAGGGGCTGATCACCAAGACTTGAGACAATTATTTTATAAAGTCAAAAATGTTCACTATTAATGTTTTGTGTGTAAATAAAATTTAAATAATGTGAGACTCAATTTCCACAAGTTAAACTTTTATTTTCGAACTAACTGCTGTAGCTGAAAATGTAAAATAAATCACTTGTTGCACAGGATGATTGTCGGAGACACATCCACCAAACCGCCGGGGTTTAGAATAGAAAAAGCAAAAAGCCTGTGTGTGTTAAATCACTACTGTGTAATATCAATTGCAGATAGACTGCAGCAAAATTAATATGGAATTATATATCTCACAAACATAAAAAAAAATTTACTTTAATATAAAGAACATTTTTCATTGTCCTCTATCTATCCATTTAATCCCATCTCTCCATGTATCCTAACTATCTACCTCATCTGTTCTCTGAAATGAAAATGAGTGAGTTATGATCATACTGAGTCTATCATTAAACTAGCATCCAGAGTCTGCTTGCCATACACTGCTGACAGAAAATGTGCGGTTTAACGTCAACGCGTTTTCAAGGTAAGAATGTTCTAATCTACGTTATATACGCTGACTGTGCCGCAACCGCCATACCTGTTCATTACACCTTTCAGTGAGCTAGTTTTAGAGTGTGCATGCGACGACCCTAGACGTGGACATACACATCAACATGGGCAGACTCTCTGTGTCCTGCTCAGTCCTGCTCCTCTGTGGCGATGAGGGTATGCAGTTAAAAAATCATAACAAACTAATTTGAAAGTGAGGGAGACACAAACAGGATTTTGAATAATGGGGGGGACATGTCCCCCTTGTCCCCAGTGGAAATTACACCCCTGCATGTGCTTCTCTACACCTGGAGTTGCCCAGTGAATACAATAGTGTTCCATGAACAAGGTAAAATGTCTGCATCGACTTCTTCAATGGTTCATTTTATAGCCAAGGATTTTCGTTTCATGGTGGCATGTTTCATCACTTTTCTACTCATGTACAAGAATGTTATTTCCATCAAAGATTTGGGGGGACACAGTGTCCAGGCTTGTCTCTGTAGCATCTGTGAAGAAACGATCAAAGTCTGGGTTTCTTAGCACCAGCCTGTAAGCACTTGTTTCAGATGCCTGCTTTATTGCTTGAGAGAGGGTAGGCTAGAGGGGATGTGGTAGCTCAGTGGTTAAAGTGTTAGACTACTTCTGACTGCTTAGAAGTTTGTTCATTCTAATCCCAGGTCCACCAAGCTGCCACTGATGCGTCCTTACACAAGGCCATAAATTTAAATTTAAGATATGTTGAGTGTTAAAATCTGTGGGAAGTTGTAGCTCAGTGGTTAAGGTGCTGGTTGCAAGGTTGAGTCTGTCAAATACCACAAATGTTCATGTAAATAATTGGGCAAGAATCTTCTGTAGCTCCCTGCCGGCCCCAAAAGTCATGTACCTGTCACTTGAAAGTGAGTCACATGTATTCCATGACTGCTTAAATTTTTCTTCTCCTGGGGTTTTAACAGGACCTATGCAGTAGCCCAAGGTACTGTCCTGCACTCAGCACCAGAGGGCACTTTTGTGGTTTCACATACAAGATCAGCATTCAGAGTTTGTTTAAGACTTTCCAACGATGGAATAAGTGGTAAGACTTTGTATGGGTGGAATACTGCCTAGTAACCTGATTGCACTTGTGAGTTCCCTTTCAGTGGCCTCTCCACAGGCACTCTACCAGGTCATACCCTCTTGGAAAGTGGCAGCTGTTAATTTTGTTTTAGTTTTTAGAAGTCATTGCAGAAGACCCTTTAATCTGGCTTGTGAAACACCACGATGGACTGACTATGAGACTCTGGAACTTAATAAGGCTGCTGCCAAATCACAACTCCGGGCAAGTCTTGAAATCTTGTAATATTTTGTGAGCTCCAACTCCTTTAATCCACTAATTTCCCCAGTTTCTGGTGCTGGGAGAAGATTTTCCCTCATCTGGACCAAGCATGCTCAAGGAAAGGCCAAGAGTAAAGGGACAGGTTCAAGCCATTTTTAAGAAAGTGATGTGATATGCATTAGCTCACTATGCCCACCAGTTTGCTGCCAGTATAAACTAGGAATTTGCAGTTAGCACTGGATAGCAGCACAAGCACTCGGTGGCCAGGCTGAAATTTATGGCTGAAGAGGAGGCTAAGCTCTTTTGTGATGTTTTTCATGATATGGTCTTCCAGTGGATACCAGTGAAATTTCAGAAAATGGCTACGTTTAGACCTGGAGTGGATCATCACCCAGTTTGTAGAGGACAGCAACTGGTCTTTTCTTAGTAACATCATCTTAGGTTTGAACTCTGTAGGAGAAAGGAACAGTCTGTAATATCACACCTTCTCTGAAGTTCTTGTCAATGGCTTTACATTGGCTCTCTACCTATGCTGTTTGAACTTACACTGACTGTACAACTTGCTTGGTTCTTGGAGATCCAATACAAAGCCGCTGCTGCATAGCAGAGCCTGGTATGACCTTTGTGCTTTCAAGAGGAGTGTGTCTGTAAGTCAACAGATGTGTTAAGCCAATGGTTTAAAGGGCCATTGCCTTGAGATTAAAGAAGAGCTTCATTGTCTGGACAAATCTTTCAGCTAGGCTGTTAGGTCTGGCCACTTGCGCTGAGCATCACTGACTTCAAGGAACATTTTATCCACTAGTGGATTAATGAAGTATATGTGTACACTTTGTCAATGCTTTAATTTTCCGTTCATTTAGGTTATTGTAGCCTTCCTGTCAGTCGAACCATTCTGTCCATTCTCCTCTGACCTCTTTCCACTCACAGAACTAATTCTCAAAGTGTTTTCTGTTTGGGTTTCACGCAAAATTGTTGTGTTTGAAAATCCCTCGAGATCAGCAATTTTTCAGAAATACTTACACCAAAGGTCTGTTCTTTCAATCTGTACCAAATCACCGCATAGATGTCTGGGATAAAGTGGTCATTCCACCTCCACAGACAAGTCTATGTCCAAGAGAACACCATTAGCATGTAAGGTTCATGCTTAGGATTACACTTCATCAAGCTAATTCAATGTTTTTCTGTACAAGGTGTATTAACACTATTGTAAAGAGTTTTCTCTCTTTCCTACCGAGCTCTGACTCCGTGTCAGTGGTGACGCATGCTTGGATTCACCTGCTCTAATTCCTTAATAGGATTGCTGATTCCCCAGAAATCCCACTAGATCCTGATTAAGTAGGATCAACCCATTAGGTATGGTAAAATAATGCAGCGAAATTACAAATGCCACTCCCATCCAGACCACACCTAATAATCACAATACCTCCTTCTGGAATCATATAGATCAATAATTCTGTGTGATGTTATTGATACTGATAATTAATCCTTCTATCTTTGTTGATTGTCTCACAAAATGATCTACTAATGAGACGTTTAGGCAAAACTAAATATCAATAATCATACATGAGCTATGATCAGAAGCTGAACAATATTTTTAAATAAACTTTTTCAGCTTTTTCTGCCTTGATTCTTAATTTCAGTTTACCTTCCCTCTCTGTCCTGCACTCAGTCACCCCTCCTCTATCAATACATATCCTATCGCTCCTCTTCTCTCGCCGTTTCCATCTTTAAGCTTATCCCTTCATCCCTGATCTCCTTCATCCGATCCAATCCTTATCTGTTCCTCTCTAGAGGAAGGGAGAGAAAAAGAGTGTCTTTTTCACAGGCAAGTTGCCACCAGTCTCACACATGAGTTTGAGGGAGCTCAGAAGACGTCTAGAAGCCTACAGGCTTGAGCTGTGCTGAAAAGTGGAGCTTCAGAAACACTAATTCTTGAGGAATAACAAAGAACAGGCCCTTTTTGTTAATAAAAAGGTGAGTTTTGGAATGATTATCCATTTAAGCTTTGTAGAACCAACATGCAATAGTTGTTGTGAATAGTGTTTTTATTTTTAACAGCATTTTGGAAATGACCTACAAAGCAAACACCTAATCAGCATCGCCACACCATGTCTCAGTGACAGCGCTCACTTGCTAATTGGCGAGACATTAGGACAGACATTTTAGCTCACTGTTAACACGTGTTTTTAATTCTGTTCTTTAGAAATGTTTATTCTAGAAATATTTAGATGTTTGCTGAATGTTTTTAGATTTGTGTTCCCATACAGTGAACTTAAGCTGTGTGGAGATCATCACTAAAACATAATACATCTCTTATTATACATTACAAGAACGAATGAAAGTAGCAGATGATCATAAAAACAACACTGGAGTGAAAGATTTAAAGCAAAAAGTAATGTTTTGATGTCATGCTCACATAGGATTTTAAGATTTAGTATTGAATCTAACATCCTTTAACAACATGATACCTAACCTTCTACTCCACCATCCATCCTTCCATCAATCCATCCATCCTTCCATACATCCGGTCCCTGCTCTCTTTCCACACTCCCCCACTCTCCATTCAGTGGTAAGGAGCAGTAAGTAATCGGATGACAGGAGATTTGATTTGACCCCCTGTTCCTTTAATCCCTTTTCTCTCCCAGCCATTTACTACTCAACATTCTTTATTCCTCTGTTGATCTAGGAAACGTTGACTGGTTTTGTTTTGCATAAAATTCAAAAGTCTGAATCATTGAACACCAACAAAATGCTCAAAAAGAGAAACATGGTGCCTTGTACAATGGCCTTACTGTCTCAGCTCTGGAGATTGTCGTTAATGGCCGATTGGTAGATTAAATTTAGGATTTTAGAACATTTGTCATCTAATTCTGCATCTCAACTATTAACTTACCTCTAAATAGTTCAGCATTTAGTCATTCATTAATGGACTGATTAATAGACCTGCAAAGAATCGAGTGGAAACATTAACACTTTGCTTCTATTAAATATTTATTTGTATATAGGAATAATACCTATAGCAATGAACAAAGATATTTGCAAATTCTTAAAAGATAGCATTTCAAATTTCCTTCAATGTGTTCCATTTCAGTCCATAGTTCATTTACAAATCATACCAATGCTTTCTGACACCAAAATACGAGATATTTTATATATGGCTGCTTTCTGTAGGTCTGTCAGACATTCAAAGTTTTCCAAGTTTAACGAATATAATCAACAGGTTGTGTCCTGGTGTACATGGCACCAGTGTTTTTCTGTAAGAGGTTTCACGCATGTTGACAAAAACATGGAGATTCCTGACCTTTATTGTGATACTAATGGTATCTTTTAATCTCTTGTGTATTTTCCAGGTCATTTTATATCCATTCACTCTCATCAGTAAACACAGCCATCGACTGCTGCCATGGGTGAAATGGAGAAGATGAAAAAGGAAGCTGAAACTCTGAAGACACAGATCGAGGTTGGACTTCTGTATGGCTGCTAATCAAAATTTAGCTCAAAATCTTTTATCAGTTCTGTTAACTGGGTATCTTTTATACCCCCCCCCACACACACACACACAAACACACACTATGTGATTGTTACAAGATTAATCTATATTTTCAAATAATAGCAAAAGCAAGCATTGCATTTTCATTAGATTAGATCTTTTCTCTGTTCCCCATACGTCTTCGTAACTCATATCTCATCCATCAGGCTGCGCGCAAAGCAGCTCATGACACAGACTTGGCCGCTGCTGCTTCTGGACTGTCCACTACACCCACCATACAGCTGAAGACCAGGAAGACACTGAAAGGTCACTTGGCTAAAATCTACGCCCTGCACTGGGCCACAGATAGCAAGTAAGAGTGCTTTTGTCTGGTGTATATGTAAAGAATTCATGATAACCTGTAGGTAATGGTCAAAATAAAAAAAATCCCATGTGCACTGACAATATCACAGTAGCCATTTCTGGATAGGAACAAGCTGTTTGGTCAAAGATGCATTATTAATTTACAAAAAAAATAACTATTGTCAGAGATTTGTTAGACCATTTTTAAAGTTTAAAAGACTTAAGGACATGATTGTATTTGTTATATATAATATAAAGTCAGAAATAAGTTCTGTATGTGATTGTCCCCTGCAGCTAAGCCATAATCTACCTAGGCTAGTTAGGATTTTCCTTACAGCAGTCTCCCAGCATCTCGAATCCACTTTAATGCTTAGTTAGATCAATTATCAGACTCTGGCCTGAAATAGCCTCAGACTTCCTGGAATTCATCAACAACAAAAGGATTTTTATTTATTTATTCATTCATTCTGCCTGCTTGATTATATTGATGCTTTGAGAGCCAAATATCTGTGTATAAATATAATGTATAAAGATCCAGATTTCAAATTCAACAATGCTATTGTCCACTTTTTTCATGCACGCTGTTATCAGGCTAATGGTCAGTGCCTCACAGGATGGAAAACTCCTTATTTGGGATACACACTCAGGAAACAAGGTGAGACTTATTACAAAAAAAAAAAATCTGATTTGACTTGCTTTTAGTTAATTAAGTCATTAACTGTAGAATTTGTCCAGCAAATGCTTTTAAAGATTTTAATTAGAAAGATTTTATTGTATTGATCAGTTCAGTAGTCTTTATGAAATGTATTACACAGGTAACCCTACACCTTCATGGCTTGTCAGGATAGTAGGCGGTAGTTTGTCCATAAACAAACCGCAAACATTCATTATGTGATGAGAAATGTGTGATCTCACCGACTTTAACCATGACATAATTGCTGTTACCTGACAGGTTCCAGCATTTATTCAGAAAAAAACAAAAACATCCAGTGAATGGCAGTTGTGTGGGAGGAAATACCCTTGTTCATGTAGGAGAATGGACAGACCGGTTTGAGCTGACAGGAAGACTTCTTATAACCACTCTCTCCTAAGAGCTGAAAAAATATCTCAGAAACATGACCAACCTTCAGGAAGAGTAGAAGGTTTCTGACCAGTCAGAGGGTAGAATAGGCACAAGCTCACTGTCCATTCAACTGTCCATTTTCCTGATATAACTGTCCAGTGCATAATTGCACGAATGTGCAGTGACCTGTGAGGGTATAGCTGTGGAGGAAGGTATCAAAGGGTCAGAGTTTGATTAGATATTCAGTCAGATATTACTACTAATTGATTGGTTTGATGTTTTGCTCGATAATTTCTGAACTGTGTGAAGCAGGAAGCATTAATCTGTGATAATACACCATCTCTTCTTCCCTCCCATATATAACAAAATACTTTAACACGTTCTCCTTATCCATACCAGATTAACGCGGTTCCTCTGAAGTCCTCCTGGGTGATGACCTGTGGTTATTCCCCTTCTGGAAACTTTGTAGCCAGTGGTGGACTTGACAACATGTGCACCGTATACAACTTGAAGACGCCTGTTGTTAAGATCGTGAAAGAATTAGACGCACACACAGGTCATGTGGAAAATATGCGGAAAAACCAAAGAGAATCGGGATTAATTGGTTACATCTTTATCACTTAATATATTTTTTTTACACAGGTTACCTTTCCTGTGCCCGCTTTCTCGATGACAGTGAAATCCTCACCTCCTCCGGCGACACCACCTGGTATATAACGTTGCTGATCACATGATCTTTAGGAATTTCTTAACAATACCACAAATGTAATACACTGGAACAATCCAAGCTCAGTCCCATTATAACCCCTGTTCCCTTCCAGTGCACTGTGGGATATAGAGACCGGAAAGCAGAAGACAGTTTATCTTAACCATGTGGGTGACTGTATGTGTCTGGCTTTATCCCCTGATATGAACATGTTCATTTCTGGAGCTTGTGACTCGTTGGCTAAACTGTGGGACATCAGGGACGGAAAATGCAAACAGACGTTCCAAGGTCACACCAGCGACGTAAATGCTATTGCTGTGAGTACAGGGTCCGGCGATATCACTTATATACATATATACATATTATCTGCATATAAATACTGATACTATAGCACATTCTTCAGAGGTTAATCCTGAGCTTGGTGTATAGTTGGAATAATAGAGACTATTAATTAAATTTACAAAAAAAAGTGAAAAGCAGAGGGCAAAAAATTTCATGTACTTGAAATCAGTTTTTTTTTAAATGCACTATGATTCTTTGAAAAAAACAAACAAAAAAAACATAATAGACGACTATGTAAATTACTATCAAGCCAAATACAAAATAAAAATAAAATAAATAAAAATAATTTAAATAAATGAATATTAAATAAAATCAATCAATTACAACAACAACAACAATAATAATAATAATAATAATAATAATAATAATAATAATAATAATAATAATAATTCCTTGTGTGTATATCTCAGCTATACGGAATTGATCTTTGCTCCCCCTTCCCTCTAGTTCTTGAATAATGGAAATGCTTTCGTGACTGGCTCAGATGACTGCACCCTCAAAATGTTCGACATCCGCTCCGATCAGGAAGTGATATGCTACGAGGATGGCCAGATGAACAGCGCTGTGACATCACTGGCCCTGTCAATGTCTGGCCGCCTGATATTTGCTGGATATGACAACTTTAACTGCAACATCTGGGACTCACTAAAGGGCGATAAAGTCGGTGAGTAGCACAGACAGGAGAGAAGTGATGAACAGATAGTGGTGGAGGTAGAAAGGTACGAGCACTTGTGAACACTTCTTTTAACGTCTCATTCCAGGAGTGTTGTCTGGACATGACAACAGAGTGAGCTGCACTGGAGTACCACTGGACGGCATGTGTGTGTGCACTGGCTCATGGGACAGCTTTCTAAAGGTCTGGAACTGATCTGGTCCAACTACCCCAAACAAGGGCAAATGGAAAAACAGGATAGAGTCGAAGGGGAGATGTAGATAGACAAGGAAAGAGTCATGAAAAAGATCATGGCAGACATTAATGTCACAAAAACCCTTTCTCTCCCTGTCTCTCTCTCCCTTTCTCCCATCTATGAATACTGGGAAATTAATGAAGTAATAGAAATGTCCAGTCAAATACCGTAAGATAGCATAAAAACCCGAGAGGTAAACTGTATTATCATCTGATGACCAAGATCTAAACTAGTATAGAGTTAGTCTAATGTAAGGAAATAGGATTGATTGATTGATTGATTGATTAATACTATACTTGTTAAAACTGATAGATTTTTGGAAATTAAAATAAAAACCTATAGACATTGTTACAGACTTAGAAGTTTTTATGTATATAATAAATTACCGGAAACTTGCAGAGTTAATATAGAGTGATTTCTGTCACGCCCACAATGTCTGTGATTTTATTCGTGACTCGTCTGGGCCTTTTGTCTTTATTCAGGTGATGTGATCTTTAATAAAACATTCAGTCAGTTACTTTCTTTAGCTTCCAGATGCAACGTCATGTATAGGACAAAATACTTGTTACATGGTCATTTTCATCCAATTTCACACCAGCATTATGTAGTTCTCATACACTGACACAGGGTTTCTTAAACTATCATTAAAATGGCTGCTGAAAACCTTCTAATAAACTTAGAATTCTGCATTAAACACTATGTGCACTGTCTGTCCTGTCATTAAGAATAATTCATTAGTAGAGTAGATAACTCAGTGTTTAAGGTACTGGACTACTAACTACTAATCAGACGTTTGTGAATTTCACTCCCACTACCACCAAGCTGCCCCTGCTTGGTCCTTGGGCAAAGCCCTAAACCTTCAGTTGTTGTTCTTTTGGCTGCTCCCTGTTTGGGGTCGCCACAGTGGATCTTTCTGTCCACATGTTTCGATTTGGCACAGGTTTTACGCCGGATGCCTTTCCTGACCCAAACCTCTCATTTAATCCGGGCTTGGGACTGGCACTGAGAGTTAACTGCCACTGGACCACCTGGAGGCATAGCCCTTAACCTTCAATTACTCAGTTGAAAATGAGATAAATGTAAGTCAAATACTGTAAATGCGCAAAAGGGGCAGTGCGTGCTCAAATGGTCAAGGCTCCTTGCCTATGTTGGGTCCTTGCCAAGCTGGACCTACAGCACTTCACCTTAGAAAGAGAGAGATCTGGACCATAATTTTATCCTCCACAAGCTGGATGCCTTGTTTGAGGAATACTGATGGCACTAGAAGTCTAAGCGAGAACCTGCTTCAACACCATCAGCTTAAGATGTTCTTAGAATCACGTTCCTTACCAAGCAGCCACTGTCCTTAAGCTGCGAAAGCAAAGATGAACATTGAGTGTGTCAGAAGTGTGGGATGATGTACTTCCAGGTTTTAGCTGACCCACTGCACCATGACCTTGAAATTAGATAATGCCTGTGTTACTTCCAGGCTCAATTATGGTAATGCATTACACTTTTATCTTCCAGTAAAAGCCATTAGTAAACTCCACTCTGACCAAAACACTGCCTCATGCATACACAATGCATACACATACTTCCTTTCTGTCTGTTCTTATATTGATTATAAAATCCTCATACTTACCTGCAAAAGCTTAGAACCCCATTATTTCCGTGACCTTATTCAACCTTATACATCATTACGCCTGTATCACACAAACAGCCCATAGGAACCTGCTTAAAAGAATTACAGAACATTCTCTCAGCTGCAAATTGGAGGTGAGGTCACTCCTGAACCAGAGACAACATCAGAAACATCTTACCTGGGCTAAGGAGAAGAAAAACTGAAGCATTACTCAGTCCTCTTTTCAGATAAAAGTATATTTTGCATTTCATTTGGAAATGAATCTGGAGAAAGAGAGAAGAGGCACCAGCTGTCCAAGCTGCTTGAAGTATGAAGTGTCCACAGTAAGTGATTATTTGGGGTGTCATCTGCTGGTGTTACTCCACTTAAGTCCAAAGTCAATGTAGCCATCTACCAAGAGATTTTAGAGCAATTCATGCTTCCATCTGCTGACAAGCTTTATGGAGATGCTGACTGGCCATCCAACTCACCTGACCTGAACCCTACAGAAAATCTATGTGGTATTGTCAAAAGGAAGATGAGAGACACCAGATGAGCTGAAGGCAGCTATCAAAGCAACCTGGGCTTCCATTACACCTCAGCAGTGCCACAGGCTCCGCCCCCTAAGCTGAGGCTGTGAATGCAAATATTGTTAAAAAGCAGTAAAGTGTTCTACAGCAAAGGATTGGCTTACAGAAATATTGTCACTGATATCTGATACAGTAATGACTTTGGAAGCTGTACTCGCTCTGGTTTCTGTAACTCTAACCCTCTACAGCACACGCCCCCAAGCCTAAAAGTGTTAGACATAGCACCACATCGAGGTCAAATGACCGCAAAGTTTTGTTCTTCCGCATGTCATTGTCCTGTAATGATGCAGTGAAGGACTGCAGATAAATGACCTGACATTTTATAATGTAGAATTTAAAAGCAACACATCTAAATGAATGATTTTAGTTCAAGCAGTTGAAGTGTTAGGAGCAGTTTTGTGAGTATAGGGTTATTACAGTGTTATTATAGTGGTGCAGTGACACCGGTTTTGTTTTTCTGACTCAAGAAAAAGAGCTAAATGACCAGAACTTTTTTGTAAAACACAAAAATGTTTCTGAATCAGATTAATTTGTGGTATTTGACTGACATCTAGTGGTCAAATCTTATTTAAAAAACAAAACTCGTTTAATTCTTTAGGAGTTAGATAGGATCTACTGTTAGACACGAGCTGTTGAAAGAAAGAAAGAAAGAAAGAAAGAAAGAAAAGTCTATCAGACTTGTTAAGGTGCTTAAATAGAATAAAAATATATCAATATCTGCATGTTTTTAATGCTGAGAGGGCGGTGTTGTGTGTAATACCAGATCTAGACTATAGGGGCACTAGCACACACACAGAAGAACACACTGAAGTCAGGTCTATGCACCTGATTTTGTGGTCCATACTCCCACAAATCTCCTGAGCAAAAACACCATGGGGACCAAACATTCGGTGCCTACAAGAATTTCAGTCACCAGAATGTAATAAAAACAAAGACACAGACACAAATCTACAACATAAATGATCAGAAGCTGTTGAAAATCTGCACGCCGGTTCCTTCATGGTTTCAGGAAGATCTGAAAAACCGAAGAAACGAATCAGCTCGTATCTTTCCACATTTATCCGGTCCCTGATTCCCCTCCATGACAAACAGCAATTTTATAAAAGAACTGCATACGGTCATCTTAGGTAAAGCATTAAACTGAAGACAGTGAAAGATGAAGTACAACAGAACAGATTCTAGTCTTAAATCAGCCACCTCACAAATTAATTAAGCAGGAAAATACACCAGTCCAGTCTGAGTGGCCAGAGACGTGACGAGGATAACACGGGGAGCGCTACCACGATGGTCCAGCTAGTTAAGTGCGTTAATAGAAACTTTATAAAGAGACAATTTACTGGCTACATCATGATGGAGCAATTTATTTGGCTCAGGGTTGATCAGTCTCCACATTCCTGCATGAGTCGGACACGCTGCAGTGGAATAAACCTAATAAAAAGTCAATTAGAATTCCTTTTTCGTGTCTTCTGGCTAGTGATCTGTCCACCCCTGCAACCACTAACAGTTAGTAGAGCTCACACTGAAAGGTTACATAAATAAAGACATTTTTTTATTGAGAGACAAGGAGGGGTTGGGGACAAAATACTAACCATGAAAGGTTTCTTCTACTTAACATCATGTCCTTGGTGGCGGTCATGTCCAAGGTCAGCCCACCTTGACCAGCAGGTCTTAACACATTCCTCTAGTCTGCTGCATTTAAATAATAAATCAGAAAGCTTCAATAACAAATGCCCAGGAAAATAACACAGCAGTCAGTAGATTGTTATCCAAGCAGCTGGCGTGGTCAAAAACATGAACAAGGGTCTAAATGAGAAAATAATGTTTATTTATAGAAAAGTGGGATTTCCTTTCCTGTATCCATGTACAATATATTCAGATTTTTTTTTAATATATATATATATATATATATTTTTTTTTTTTTTCTGTAGAATTGATTTTCAGCGTAAATAACCAGACAAATCAGACTAACCAAAAAGGTTACACAGGTCATTTTATCAACCTCACATTAAACACAAAATCCACGAGAAGGAGAAAAAACGTTATTTGTTCCACAGGATTTGATTGTGACGAAAGAAATTCCTGCACAATCCACATTAGGCAGCAGGCAGCTGACCACATTTTGACCAATGAGCTTTTAATGAGCATATCCTACACATCATGGTCACTTCCCATACTGCTAAAATCATGTTGTCCAGTAAAACCATATTCAAGATAATCAGTGTAACTTCATTTGAATAACTGCCCATGATTTATTAAAAAACAGACGAGTAAATGTATTATAATTTTATTCCACATAACACACTAGCTCCCTAATGCCCTGCTCTTATCGTACCCATGGTCCTGACTCAACTTCACTAATTAGATGATAGTTTAGCTGAATCAAGCAGATTTTCCAACATATACTATATTGCCAAAGGTTTTGGGACACCCCTCCAAATCATGGAATTCAGGTGTTGTTTTTCAGGGGTTGGGCTCGGCCCTTTAGTTCCAGTGAAAGGAACTCTTAATGCTTAAGCATACCAAGACATCATGCCAAAACCTTTTGCAACATAATGTATTTGGATTTGGTGGTGAACACCTCAATATGGTCTCACCATGCAGAGAACTTCAAGAAACGACAATACCTTTAAATACCTTCTGCAACGTCACTTTGTGTTCTACTCACTGGAACAGCATCTAGAGAATACTATACAAGGGAAGATCACACCATTGAAGGAAGACCCCTGAGGCTGGAAGCAGAGTCAGAACCACAGGAGAACCTCAATATAAAGTAAGAAAACGCTGAGCTGGTTGGCTATCAGATTCTTCCTGCCTATTCCGAGACACCTAATTGGCGTGACTCATCAGAGAGTCAGGAGGCTAAAATATTTACTTTATATAAAAGTTCCTCAAGTGGACGCACTGATGGCTAGCTTCAGGGAGAGCAGCTTGCGATAGACAGAATGAGTTGACCTGCACCCAGACGTGGTGCTGAAGATCTCAAATAAATACAAGTAGAACAGGTGGAACCCTTGACCAGTACAGAGCATTGTCAAACATTAGCCTATGACTGACTTCACAGCCTATGTATACTAGGTGTCACCCCTCAGAAGAGTCCAACATTGGACTCTACAAACCCATCCAGGAGGTTGACCTAGTCCAGCCCCTACCATGACAGGCTACTGCACAAGGAGGGATCTGCACTGAAGCTACCCAGATGTTACCTTGGAGCTTTCCATGGTGTCAGTTTAGAGATCATCTCCAAACACCTTCAACAAGAATTTCTCAAGACCTTGTGGTCTCCTGGCGTTAAAGCCCACCCCTAAGAGATTTAGAGATGCTGAAATGAAATTGTAGAACACCAGATGAACCAAAAAAGAACCCAGTGAGATGATCTCAGGATGTAAAGTGACCGTGCAGAAGGCATTTATTTGAAGGCAAACTGTCATTGCACAACTCTGGTGAAGGTCTTGGCATGGACCACACACACAAAAGGTGTTAAAACCCACACCTGGTGGTTACCTAGTGAAGAACCAGAGTGTTTCACCTGCTGCACTGGAATCTGTTCATCAAATAAATAACATTAAAATCAAGATGTTAGGCTGCACCGACTAAAATCTGGGTCTTGCACGTCCAAAATGCTTCAGTTTGGAAAAATAAGGTGCAACAAAGCCTCATGCTGTAAAATCCTGCTCATGCTGTGATGTGGTAACATCTTTGAAGCGACGTTGGAATGTTACTAATGATTCTATATACATCATTATCCAGGATATTCGTGAAGATATTAACATTTTAGAAGAACCCTGGAGGAACCCATAAGCTGCTATTGAGATCTATCAGACTTTCTAAGTTGCCAAAAGAAGGTTGTGCCCATTACGACCCGCTCGCTCACGTCCGAATCAAATCATAATGTTCTAAGGCTTAGTGTATTACCTGACAACTGAGTCTGATGTTTAAAAATGAGTAGATGAGGCAGTCTAACAACAGAGACTTTATTGCTTAAATATGGATCTCGGAGGAGCGCTGCTTCTGTCTGACCGGCCATTTTAATCACCACTCAGCAGCAGCCACAGTGGAATTCAGAGCTAGGATCGAGCAGGACTGCAGCTCGGTTGCGGTCGTTCGGAAGGCAGTCCAGGTGATACCAGGCGTCGCAGTCGTCACACTGCACCCACTGCACCGTGTCCTGCTGCGGCAGACGACAACACACCGAGGCGCACGGCTCCACGCCCTGTACCGCCCTCGTTCCTGCTTCATTTTCGTCGTCATCTTCATCCTCCGAGGAAGACGATGCTGAAGATGATGAGGAGGAGGAAGAGCTAGATGATGATGAGGAGGAAGCTGGAGATGGAAGCAAAGGCTGGGGTGGTGGATGCTTTCTGGGTCTGCCACGCCGTCTACTGCAATGAGAAAAGTTTCAGTGTAATGAATGATTACTGAACCGCGAGGCTAGAATAAACACCATCAACCAGTTTAAACGAGTTCTCAGCTTCGGGTCAGAACACAGGGTGGAGTCATGAAACAGCGCTCCTGGAGCTGAGAGGAGTTTAGGGTTTGTTCAAAAGCACAACAGTGACGGACTTGGAAGTTCCCTGACCTTCTTATCAGGGACCCAGAGCATTAACTGCCCCCAACCACCACTGACCCCACAATCACCACATTCATTAAATTAATTATTTCATTCATTATCAGTAAGTGGCTCATCCCGGTGCAGTGGAGTGAGTCTTCACCTCGAAGCCAGAGATGAACATGTTTAGTACGTCGTGTGGTGATGCTAGTTGGATGAAATTCTAGCCTTTTTTATATGAAGAATTTTCACTATAGCCCTTAGTTTATTTTCCAAGAAAGGCAAGCTCCACAAGCATGGACATTTTCAAAAAAGCTGCAGGCAAACTGAATAGAAAGAAGAATTCTCGCAGTTTCAATAGAAAAAAGGTTTTCTGACTAAAAAAAAACGAAAAAAAAAAAACCAACAACAAAAAACAAGATATATCGCAAATTTTGAAAAAAAAAGAAAAAAAAAAATCAAGCATTTTTGGCCACAAAAATCAAGAAAAAAAATTCAATTCAATTCAAATAAAATAATTTAATTAAATAAATAAATAGATTAGAATAAAAAAATATGCATCCAGTAACACCTCAAAAAATGTAAATTATTGGCTTAAACTTGGCTTAGAAATAAGAGCTGTAACTAAGATTATTTCACATTTGAGTTACACAAAGAGAAAACAACAGAGTGGAACAATCTGAATTAAAAATTTTATCTGCCAGATGTTATGCGTCTTCCGTATGAGCTTCGTTATTTAACGAGCAAATCTAAACATAAATCTAGAAAGATCTGCTCGTGTGTTTGGAACTCTTCTATATCACCTGACAAAACCTGGAAGCCACACCCACTTCCTCCAGCCTCACATAAACCTCAGACACATACATATATATATCACGGATACAGAAACTGCTTCATTTTGACGAGATCTGGCAACTTCTGGTGACATGAGCAATAGAGACTAGATGTGGGCGTGTCCTGTGTTCCATCTTAGCAGCAAGAAAACTGATTTAGTTGCTCCACCCACTGATAAACGTTATTGCTATGGCAACCAGCAGTGGGAATGCCTACTGATTCTTTTTATAGACTGAGATGTGAACTCAGCTTTAGTGAGGGACTGAAATAACGAGCTCTCTGTTTTTGTGTTGGTTCTCATTGGTCAGAATCATTCGGCCCTAAGGGGTGGTCGGGGGTCAGGGAGATGCCAGAAATTGAAATCAAGAGCTTGAATTGTTTTCTTCAAGCTCAGTTTGAATCCTGAAGCATTTCTAAAACCTTCCATACAAGTTGATCAGAAATGAACGTGTTTAAAATCAGCCGTACCTCGTGGTGGCATGGAAGCGTGAGGCGTGTCCCCTCACCACTTTGGCCGGCCGTGCTGGCGGAGTAGCCAGCTGATAGCTTTCACCTCCGACGACCAGTGAAGAGCATATGGGAGTGCTGTTTGCTCTTCTCCTGCCGCGAGGAGCCGAGGAGCAACGCTTCTGCTGCCGACATCCCACCAGATTCACGCTTTTGTGGCCTGGATTTTCACTCTCACGCTTCAGGATCAAGGTAAAAGAAGGATGCTCGAGTTTTCTGTTGTTTAACTGATTGATAAAGGCAGCATTTTGCTTGGGCATGACCGGTCTAGTGTCCAACTGTGGCCTCATACTTAACTCTATATTAGACAGCGGAGACTGGAAAATCTCAGACTCGGACTTGTACAGACGTCGTCTCTTGCCGGCTTTGGCTTTCCATGCTTCCTCTAAGCCAGTCCTGCAGCCGCCATGGTCCTCCACGCTGTCGTCCTCCAAAAGCACCGTGTGGGCTGATTTGCGTCGACTCTTAGAGGATGGCGGGATGGACTTTGCGGTCTCTCGACTATCGCACAGAGAAGGAGGAGTTGAAGGTGGAACCAAAGTTTGAAATGAAGCCATGTCGGCTGAATTGAGGCCAGCGGTCTTGTCTGTCCTCTTGAAGGTCCAGCAGCTGCCGTTGATTTTACTCAGGCTGCCGATGGAGTTGAGAATGACCGTGGCTTTGTTGATGGACAGGTTAGAAATGTCGAGGCTGGGCTCCTGTTTGCAGTCCAGACTCGTTCTGATCCGGTTATTAATATTAGATGAGAAAGAGCTTGCTTTTGGGACAGTTATGGCATCAAAGTCCTGTGGACTGACCCGGACCTTCTGGAAAAGGAAGTAGAACTCTGGGTTTCCATGCACTGTTTGGCCACCAAAGGTCAGCGTGTCACCGTCAAATATCTCCAACAAGACATTCGACTCGATTTGGACATCGTTCACCCACGTACCTAGGAACAGACAGGAGAAGTTAATGACACATGAACGTTCCAGTGATAATCGGGACCTTCCTATAGAACACACGATCTCCTTTATCATTATAGGAGGTCATTAACATATAGAAACATTGACTGATTTAACAACTAACCATAGCTGCTTCGGTCCTTCACTTGGACCTGCCAGCTTTCCTCTCCTGCAGCGTCGCTCTGTTTCTCAGCGTGCAGCTCGGCATGTATACGTGAAATGGTGGACGACTCCAGAGTGACGTCACACAACTCAGCCAGCCGCCCCAACCTGAAGACCGAGTGCGCGAGGGCCGGCCGGAAAGTGTACAGGTCATGGGCCGAGTCTGAAACGGCACCGCCCGGGCTGTTTAGGCTGCTTGACGAGCCTATTCTCAACAGCTGAAAACAGGGCTGGATTCCAGGGAACATGATGGCAAGTCCACAAGGGAAAAAAAGCCAAAATGACAGCCTCCTGTAGAGAACTTACACAGAACGGCTTGCAGGATTACGACCCACCATGGTAGACGTTCTTTACTCATTAAATGACAAGTTTTACAGTATCATCATAGGGAAAAAACTACTTTTATCACATAAAAGTAGGATGTGGCAGCTGTACATGTATATTTGGGTGTGTGATGAAGATGAAGTCAGCCTCAGATGCTCTTCATCCTGGGAATCAAGACACATCACTTAATACAAATAGCAGGAATGTGAAATATGTTTATTGCATAGGACATGTTAGAGCTGAAACAACACGTGTATTAATATACATTAAATATTAATGAGACACATTGTTTATATTGCGCGTGCTGCTTCCTTTATGGAGTTCAGCTGTGACTTAGCTTAGCAACTGCATAGTCTTATTGTTTAGCCTCGAGAGCTAGTTCCTTAGCTAGCCCGCTAGCCGAATTATGCAAAAACGTTCCTGAAACTGATGTCCAGATCCAAGTGACCGAGTTTACGACGCGTTTCTTTGCGCTTTTTAATCAGTACATTACTGAATCCGATCGATCAACCACACGGCGCGCGTGCACTTTTATCGACAGCAAGTAAACAGGAAATGCCGAAGGGATGGCGCTAAAGACGGCTGAGCTCACGGCAAGCCCGAATAAACTTCAAATAATGTGCGTCAGAGCCATTTAAATTACCGTTTCAGCTGAGCATTAGGGCAGCAAAGCGTTTATAAAATCATGACATACCCTAAATATGACGCCGGATTAGTGCAAACCTGAGCATTATGCCTCTTACTGTTGCCTCGTTACTAACTTTTCCGCGACTTCTTCCCAGGAAGTGCTTTGAAATTTGGCGCGCCGGTTTCCTTGCGCGAGATTGAACGCCACTTCCGGTCTGAGTGAAGCGATGGTAAAATCAGTTGATTCAGTCCTACACGGACAGTGTTTTCAGTTGTTTAATTGAGCACGACACTCATAACGGTGTGTCTGAAACTTAAACACTGCTTTACGACACAGAAAATCTTCGAATCATGTCTGTTTTGTTTGCCAAGTTTCCTCAGTATAGCTGCAAACCAAAAGTCCAGGGGGAGTATGACATGAGCCAGCCCCTCCCATTTGGGCGGAGTTGAGCCACTCCCCTAACCTCAGAAGCGGGAATTCAGAGCGCGGAGCGATGTCACTTTCGTCCTCCGTTCATTCGAGGGTACAAAGCATGGACGTTAGCACACATAACTGTGCTGAGTGACGTACTTTCACCTCAGAAATGTAAAGTCAATGTAATAGATTTAGCAGGTGACTGGATCTAAAGCGAACACAGTATAACTTACACAAAGGTATAAAGGTGCTGCTGTGTTTACTGCAGAAGTGAGCGGCCATCTTGATATGACGTCACTCCCCACTTGAACTTGAACTTGAACTTGAACTGAGGAACCTGTACTCTGGGAAAACTAGCCCAAGTTCAAGAAAAGTTTAATTTGGCTTAATTTTTGGTTAAAGTTTGGGAATTGCACGTTACAACCTGCAGTCCAACTGTAGGAACACATAATGTATCAGAAAAATAAAGATAACCTCCCATAAACACATCATACCAGTTGTTTAGAATAGGTGATGATTTGGGTTTGCTGGTACAGAAAATGTTTACTTCAAGATGCTAAAAGTTCTCGGTGTTAACGAATTATAGGGTGTACTTACTTTTTTCCTACCTGGTTTCTGAATGTTGGTTTAGTTTTAGGGGAAAATGATGACTGATGACTGAATGATGGTTCCATCCATCCATCCATTGTCTATACCTGCTTTATTCCTAATTAGGGCCACGGGGGTCTGCTGGAGCCTACCCCAGCGCAGAATGGGCGAAAGGCAGCGGTACACCCTGGACAGGCCACCAGTCCTTCGCAGAGCCACATATAGACAGACAACCACACACACACTCCTATGGGCAATTTTGAATCAACCTAATGTTCATGTTTTTGGACTGTGGGAGGAAACCATGAGGAATCCCACGCAGGCACGGATGCTTGGTTCCATCTGAAGTTATTTATTTGTTATAATGGTGGACTAACACTATACACTTAAAATGATTTGGACCATACAGTTCATCTCCAGCCCAGAATCCACCTGAATTTCCCCCCCAAAACTTGAAGAATTACCTGTTTTTTAATCATACTGGTGAATTGCCGTGTAGAGATGCACATAATCTGTCTTCAAGTGCAATATAAATTTATTTTGAAACAGTCCTTTCTGCTAAAATAATGCTGACAGCATCAAGCATCTATGGAAAATGGATAGCGCAACTGGTAGATTTCCAGAGAGTGAGCTCATGAATATTCATGAGTGACATCCTTCCTAATTGGCCGGTCAAGCGATCCTGCCAAGGAAATCCCTAACCTTGAGACGAATATCAGATAATATCAGAAAAATACAACCCCTGGCAAAAAGTATGGAATCACCACTCTTGGAAGATGTTCATTCAATTGTTTAATTGTGTAGGAAAAAACCCAATCACAGACATGCCACAAAACTATTTTCATTAACATTCCAACCTTCAGGCTTTATGAAACACTTACAAAAATAAAAAAGAAAGAAAATTGTAGTCAATTGCAACTGTTTTTACAGGTCAAACCGAGGAAAAAAATATGGAATCACTCAATTCTGAGGCAAATATTATGGAATCACCATGTACTTTGCAGTTCTAAAACAAACTCCTGTATCCGATTACATCTGCTAATTAGTTTGCAGTTAAAAAGAGTGCTTGCACACCTTAGTCAGCTGTTGAACCAAGCTGATTGACATAAATCATGGCTCCAACACGAGAGATGTCAGTTGAAACAAAGGAGAGGATTATAAAACTGATGGAACGGAATGTTGCAAAAGATGTTGGTTGTTCCCAGTCAGCTGTTCCCAGTCAGCTGTGTCTAAAATCTGGACCAAGTACAAGCGCACTGGTAGACCAAGGAAGACATCAAAGCGTCAAGATAGAAAACTTAAAATCTGGAAACAGATAAGACGTCATTTCGGATGGCAAACTATGTCCCCCAAATCTCCTATTCATTCTAATCATGTCTTCAGTCTTTCAATAATTGATAAGTCTTTTGCATCTTGGCATGCTAAAGGCATTAGGGAAATGAATGGTTTGTACAATGAGGGGGCTTTTTGTTCATTTCAGCAGATGTGCGAGCAGTTTCATATTCCTAAGAACAATTTTTTCCGCTACCTCCAAATTCGTGACTAAAATGTTCCCTCATTTCCCTTCTCCACCTCCATGTTCTCCATTTGATCATTTACTGGAGGACCCTCCCAGATGGAAAGGCATCATGTCGATACTTTACTGTAAAATTTTGGCCCCACTCTATACATCCCTCTCGCAAATAAAAGCTTTTTGGGAAGATGACTTAGAAATGGTTATTTCTGATGAGGACTGGGAATCAGTGTTATATAGAATACACAAGTCTTCAGTCTGTGCAAGACCTGGACTTCTGCAGTGCAAAGTTGTACATCGAGTACACTGGACAAAGTTGAAATTATCTAAGCATATAGATCCTGTTTGTGATCACTGTAGGTTTATCCCAGCCTCTCATGCATATGTGTTTTGGTCCTGTATAAAGATTAGGAGCTTCTGGTCCACTGTTTTTGACACTGTCTCTGGTTTTTTAGGTAAATCAATCTCTCCTTGCCCATTGATAGCCATTTTTGGAATAACTCCTGTATCATATAATCTTACAAAGATACAGTCCGACTGTATAGCTTTTATCATGCTGTTAGCCAAATGACTAATATTGCTGAAGTGGAAGAATCCGAGGCCTCCAACTCCAACACAATGGATTCGTGATGTCCTCTTTTTCCTAAAGTTGGAGAAAATCAAACATTCTATAAGAGGCTCATCTAGCCAGTTTAATAAAGCTTGGGGCCCTTTCAAGAAATATGTCAGGGAACATGTTTCATTTTTTGTTGTTTTTCTTCATCAGTTAAACTCATTTTCAGTGTTTTCCCAAGCCACACGTGCCTTTTGCTTTCCTTTTTTTGTAATTTTGTCTTAAAATTCATAAATAAAGTTAAAAAAAGAAAACTTAAAGCAATATGCCTTGAAAACAGAAAATGCACAACAAAACAAATGAGGAACAAATGGGCAGAAAGTGGAGTCAATGTCTGTGACTGAACTGTAAGAAATCACCTAAAAGAAATGGGATTTACATCCAGAAAAGCCGATGAACGAAAACCATCATTAACATCTAAACCGTGAAAAACAAGGTTTCAGTGGGCTAAAGAAAAGCAATCATGGACTGTGGATGACCGGATGAGAGTGATATTCAGTGATGAATCTGCATTGGGCAGGGTGATGATGCTGGAACTTTTGTCTGGTGCCGTTCCAATGAAATTTATAAAGATAACTGCCTGAAGAAAACATGCAAATTTCCACAATCATTAATGATATGGGGCTGCATGTCAGGTAAAGGTATGGGAGAGATGACCGTCATTACATCCTCAATAAATGCACAAGTTTATATTGAGATTTTGGACACTTTTCTTATTCCGTCAATTGAAAGGATGTTTGGTGATGATGACATCATTCATCAGGATGATAATGCATCGTGCCATAGGGCAAAAGCTGTGAAAACTTTCCTTCAAGAAAGACATATAATGCCAATGGCATGGCCTGCAAATAGTCCGGACCTCAATCCAATTGAAAATCCATGGTGGAAATGAAAGAAAATGGTCCATGACTCCAACCTGCAAAGCTGATCTGGCAACTGCAGTGAGAAAGTTGGAGTCGGATTGATGAAGAATACTGTTTGTCGATAGTTAAATCTATGCCTCAGAGAATTCAAGTTGTTATAAAAGCCAGAGGTGGTGCAACAAAGTACTAGTGGTGTTTTTGTTTGGTGATTTCCTCAGAATTGAGTGATTCCATATTTTTTTCCTCGGTTTGACCTGTAAAAACAGTTGCAATTGACTACAATTTTCTTTCTTTTTTATTTTTGTAAGCGTTTCATAAAGCCAGAAGGTTGGAATGTTAAATGAAAATAGTTTTGTGGCATGTCTGTGATTGTTTTTGTTTTTTTTCTACACAATTAAACAATTGAATGAACATCTTCCAAGAGTGGTGATTCCATACTTTTTGCCAGGAGTTGTATTAATAAGCAGTGTTGGAAATTTGCATTAGTCTACTTGCTGCAGCTTTAGAAGATGAGACGCAGGCTGTTAAGTATTAGTTTTATATATAGCTGTGATATCATGATGAAGTCTGCAGACTGAGACAATCCAGATCGGTCACTCATGGGTCAGCTAGTGCTAGCTCTCACAAGGTAACAGAACCCAACGTTCTTTTTTTTTTTTTTTTATACATACTTCTGTAAATCAATGCGTTTAAAAAGAAATGGCTGGTGTTCATTCACTTGGTGTGTGTGTGAGGTGACCATATAACATGAGGTGAAGTCACTCAAGGTTGATATGATGATAAACGAGGCTGATTCAGTGGAACACGAGCACATGTGGAATTTAATCATGTCTGCAGGAAACGATAGATTTGCATTTTTTTTTTTTTTTACATCAGTTCTAGATTTTGTCTGTTTTTAGTAGCAATACAGTGTCATCTAGAATGCCAGAGATGGACAGAAACATCCTGTCACGTACTTGGATGGAGTATGTTACAGATAAATAATAGGAAAAGGTGCGTCTGAGTTTAATAAGACCGGATAGCAGGTGGAATGGCGGCGCAGTCTTCATTGTTCAGAGTCTCGTCGATGACAGGTCTGTACTCCAGAGTGACCTAAGAGTTTATAAGACAGTAAAGTAGGACAGGTTTTAAAACATCAATCATTTAGAGCTTGATGTTAAATACACAGTGTTGATATAAAACCATACCTTTCCTGTCTTTGGATCTGTGTATGTCAGAGTGTGTTTCCTCCAGTGCTCTTCGAAAGGTTTCTTCTGTTGTCCCTGCAATGGCTTCGAGAAGTCGTACTCATCCACACGCACCTAGACCACACACACAGTCAATAATATAACAATACAACATGTGCTACTCTAATGGAAGCTTTAAAGTCAGAGTAGAACTTGCTTTGAAATCCTCCCGAGCGTGAGCCCCCCTGCTCTCTTTGCGAGCCTCGGCCGCTTGGATGGTCTGCACAGCGTTCAGCATCAGGTTCTGCAGCTCCAGAGTCTCCACAAGGTCCGTGTTCCACACAATACCTGAGACACAGCAACAGAAGCTTCAGGTTAGACTGCGTGTGAAACATACTGATGTCCTCGAACTGGTGCTAACAGGAGACTGACCTCTGTCAAATGTCTTGATGTCGTCCATCATCTGATAGTGGGAGTCCATCTTGATGCAACCTTCTTTCAAGATGTCTCCAGTACGGAACACTGCTGCATGAGTCTGCATAGTCTGAGAATAAAGGAGGGGGAGGGGGTTTGTAGGTGTTTGTATTAAAGTGTTCAGGAAAGTAATTCAGTTGGATAAGATGCATGTTGCCATTAACGTTTGAATACAATACAAACGAAACCACTGCATTTTTCATTCAGTACCTTCTGCATGTTAAGCCTGATCTCAGAAGTCCTTGTAGATCCATTAGCGAAGCGGATTTTATCCAGATTTGCCACCGATTCCTCTCCAGAATTAGACTTCAGGGGTTCGAGCTTCTCTCCTGTTTCAGCAAAATCAGAATAAATAAATAAAATAAAATCACTTCATTCAAAATCAAAACATTTCCTACAGCTAGAGAGGGGAATCATGATTTTTCTTTGCTTATCCAGGTTTAGCTGTCCAGGTGGAGATCCAAAGCAACTATTAATTTTGTGTTTGGTCTGATGCTGACCACAGAACAGATGATGATCGTCACCATCATCATCATCCTCTCCATTACTACCATAATCATCATCTCCATCATCATCTCCATCATTACCATCATTATAATCATCATCTCCATCATTACCATCTCTATCATCATCATCTCCATCATTACCATCTCTATCATCATCATCTCCATCATTACCATCTCTATCATCATCATCTCCATCATTACCATCTCTATCATCATCATCTCCATCATTACCATCTCTATCATCATCATCTCCATCATTACCATCTCTATCATCATCATCTCCATCATTACCATCTCTATCATCATCATCTCCATCATTACCATCTCTATCATCATCATCTCCATCATTACCATCTCTATCATCATCATCTCCATCATTACCATCTCTATCATCATCATCTCCATCATTACCATCTCTATCATCATCATCTCCATCATTACCATCTCTATCATCATCATCTCCATCATTACCATCTCTATCATCATCATCTCCATCATTACCATCTCTATCATCATCATCATCATCATCTCCATCATTACCATCATTATAATCATCATCTCCATCATTACCATCTCTATCATCATCATCATCATCATCTCCATCATCATCATCATCATCTCCATCATTACCATCTCTATCATCATCCTCTCCATAATCATCTCCATTACCACCATAATAATCTCCATAATCATCATCTCCATAATCATCATCATCTCCATCATTACCATCTCCATCATCCTCTCCATAATCACCATCATTATCATTCTCTCCTCCCATGCTGAGTCAGACAGGGTTTTTGTTGCGGCATGTTCCAGATTTTGTTTATTCTTCTTTTAATTGTCGTCTGTGACCTAAAACTAAATTATTCTGGCCGAATAATTACATCATAAGACAATATTTTGTGACCTTTAGCATTTGTGTCTATTGAGGTCGAGTCTTTGGGCCTCTAACATCACTCACGTTTAGAAATTTTACACTTAAACATTAGCTTTCTGTTCAGGTCGCTAGATCACAGGGTTGCCAGATCTCAAAAAAAAAAAACTTCAGGGAAAAAAACAAAACAAAAAAAAACAACTTTTTGGAACTGGAAAAGAGAGGCATGTCTTTCTGACTTGTCCACATCTCTCCGTGTTGGAAAAAAGTTCAAGCTGGCAGTTAATTTTCAGATGTTTCCAAAATACAGAGGAGCGATGAAGGAACAGCAGTTTCTGTGGATTTTGGAGGATGCTGCTGGTGTTCAAAGACCCAGATAGGGAGTCTCTAAGACTGTTACATTTACATGGTACTGAGACATGTTTCCTTTTCACTCAGGGGCACCATGAATGTTTTCAAGAGATCTTCTGGTGGTCCATCAAACAACTGAACCTAGGGTGTCCGTGTGAGCGTGTAGAAAAGGTTCCTGCCTACCTGGAGTGTTGTTTTCAGCAATGGTGAGAGCGCACGCGCGGCCAAACACCACCAGATCCAGCAGCGAGTTGGCGCCCAGGCGGTTGGCACCGTGTACAGAGGCACAGCCGGATTCACCGCAGGCATACAGCCCTGGCACTACCTGATCCTCACCATCTTTGTAAGTGATGACCTATACAGAAAACAAACATTCGTAAACTACTCCTACCACAGACGGGAATATTAGCAAGTGACTGATTTGTTATTCAGACCTGATAAATTCACCAAAATAAACAGCTGCTGGTTTGCTAAATTAATTTTGATTGCTCTTTCTATGAGCAATCATTTTCAGTGTGTAGAATCGACTCTGATTTGACTCTTCGATTCAATTCATTCATTTCAAATGGCACTTGCAAATATAAGAATTTAATATAAATATATCTGTATTACTCAAGGCAGAGGTGACAGCAGCCAGGAGACGACATGCGGAAAAAAACCTCAGGAGGAACTAGCTTTAAATTGAATCAGTGAATCGACTCTGATTTGACTCTTCGATTCAATTCATTCAACTCATATAGCACTTTTAACATACATTGTGGGGGGGAAAAAAGCACATATAAGAATTTAATATAAATTTATCCCTATTACTTAAGCCAGAGGTGACCACAGCCAGGAGAGGACATGCGGAAAAAACCTCAGGAGGAACTCGCTTTAAATGGAATCGGTGAATCGACTCTTTTTTAAATAAATTTCACTGCGAGTTAAAATCACAGCATTAATTCAAAAGATATTTTGTGTCGATTAAGGAAATTAAACAATCTAGATATTTAGTCCATAGATCTATTAGCTCCATGTAACACAGTCCATCTCACCAATAAGTCAATAAAAATAATTCATAATGAATTCGACATTATTATTATTAAGACCTAGTTGTCCTGTAATTGAGGCCAAATCCCTTCATATTTACACTTTAAACAAAAATGATCATCTGAAAATGGCATGAGTAAAGCAAGAACCTGTCCCTTGTAGTTAGTGGGAATGCCGCCCATGTTGTAGTGCACTGTGGGTAAGACTGGGATGGGTTCTTTCGTCACGTCCACTCCAGCGAAGATCATGGCCGTTTCAGAGATTCCTGGAAGACGGGAAGCCAGCTGCTGAGGTGGGAGGTGGTGCAGCTGGAGGAAGACGTGGTCCTTGTCTGGTCCTACACCTCTGAGCAAGTACAATACAGTGATGCATTCCATTAGACACACGCAGTCCACTTTATTCGGAACACCTGCACATTCAATGGTGAAAGAAACCTACCTTCCTTCACGGATTTCAATGGTCATGGCACGAGAAACCACGTCCCTGGAGGCCAGGTCTTTAGCGTTCGGAGCATAACGTTCCATAAACCTCTCGCCTTCGCTGTTAATCAAGATTCCACCTTCACCACGACAGCCCTCTGTGATCAGACACCCGGCTCCGTAGATACCTAGAAAGAATTTAAATCAGGTTTAGTCAAATCCCAAAGCTTCACTTTCTCAAGCTAGGATTTGGGAGAAGTTCAGTACATGATACTGACCTGTGGGGTGAAACTGAACGAACTCCAGGTCCTGGCACGGCAGGCCAGCGCGGGTTACCATGGCGGTGCCGTCTCCTGTACTAGTGTGGGCTGATGTGCAGCTGAAATACGTTCGTCCATAACCTCTGTGGAGACAATGCATTCTCAGTGTACATGCAGTAAAAACACATGGAACACAAACAGGATTAAGACAAGAAGAACCTTGACAAGGTGACCTATTAGTTCCTCAAGAGCTTGCTGCTGTAGAAAGGACATTATTTACAGTTACATTATTTCCTGTCCAGTGTCACCCAAATGAGGATAAGGTTCCCTTCTGAGTCTGGTTCCTCTCAAGGTTTCTTCCTCAGATCATCTCAAGGAGTTTTTCTTCACCACCGTCACCTCAGGCTTTTCATTAGGGATAAATGTTAGAGATAGTAACTTAACTTTAAATCATTAAATTGAGAAATTAATGCCAGGGATGGAGACATAACTACTGACAAAATATCTGGTCCTTTGACCCTGTTTGGATCGATTCAAAAGTCTGCTCAGTTCATCTGCTGGTTACGATCAGAATTCTACATGTTCTGGAGATACCCAGACTCTCAGGCAGATGTACAGACGACCTCCAGTGTTTTAGGAATACAACAGAGAAGCTCAGCATGCTGGAGTCAGGTCTGGCAGTAGATGTGGAACTCGGGTTCGAGAGAAAGAAGGGAAACCAGACTCCAGACCTTTCCTCTACTCTACAGAATCTTTTTTTATTTTTGAGCAAAACTGAACAGAACATTGAAGCTCTCTTGGATAAACATGCAGTAGTAAGTCATGTGGATCTTCTTCAAACTCACAGAACAGACACACAAACATGACCACCTTCTGGTTTTCCAAACACAAGCACAGTATTCCTTTTGGGTCAAAACTCAACTTGAAACCTTCAGTGTAAAATGTTGTCCCTTGTTGGCATGTACTGTCCAGTCTGGAGGAAACCAGTTTTATTTCCATAATGTTTCTAACTGCAGGTAGAAACTGAAGTCATGAGAGGGGAACTGAAGAAACGTGGGACCACACGCAGCACAGGACCGATCTGATTGCATTTGTTACTTTCCTGATTTGAAAGTCTGGATTTATTTATTTAACAGAAAGAACCTTTTCCGTATCATCTATACACAGTACAAGGTCAAAAATCTGTTTTGTTTTTTTACCCTGTAGCGATCACTGTGTTTTTGGCCCTGAAGCGGTGAATCGAACCGTCTTCCATGCACAAGGCAATGACTCCTACACACTTCCCTTCCTCCATCAGCAGGTCCAGAGCGAAATACTCCACGAAATAGCTGGTGTCGTATCTCAGAGACTGTCACACAACAGCACAGAGAGAACAGAGAGTTAAAGCCATGCTCAGTAAAGATAAAGCACCGGTCAAATGATTGCAGTGAAGTCAGCAGTAACGCACTCGTCCGTAGAGCGTGTGAAGAAGGGAGTGACCCGTCCTGTCAGCCACGCAGCAGCAACGGTGAGCCTGACCTCCTTTCCCATATTTCAGACTCTGGCCTCCAAATGCACGTTGGTAGATTCGTCCATCCTCTGTACGACTGAACGGCATGCCAAAGTTCTCCAGCTGAGGAGAGAGAGAGAGAGAGACATCGACAGAGAGAGAGAGAGAGAGAGAGAGAGACATCGACAGAGAGAGAGAGAAATCACCTGTAGAAGATTTGCATACGGAAGGACGACTATTTCAGACATCTGACCTTGCTGTGACCTTGACCCCTGTCTGGATCAATTCCACTCTACTCACATGAATAAAAACAGGGATCATTCTGTAAAGATGTTCTTCTCACCTCTACCACAGCAGCAGGAGCCTGTTCTGTCATGTAATGAATAGCATCCTGGTCTCCTAACCAATCAGATCCTTTCACCGTGTCGTAAAAGTGCCAGCGCCAATCATCTTCCTCCATGTTTCCAAGTGCTGCGTTGATCCCGCCCTACGAGAGAAAAACGGGGTTTTTTTTATTTTTGATTTTACTGATATGTAGAAAGAGTTTTGTACCTGAAAAGTGCAGATGAGAAAAGGAGGAGAAACGTCTCCATTATCAGTAAAGATTAGTGGGAATGTTCCAGAAGCAGCCATGACACCACCACCTCCATGTTTCTCAGACATTTTGGATCATGAGCAGATCCTCCACACTTTGGTCTTTCCGTCACTGTGTTAGAGGTTTGTCTGAACTTTTCTGGATCATCTCTGTGTTTCTTCTTCCAGCTGTGGATTGGAAAACCTTCACAGCTGCTAACAGCTGGAATTCTGATCTCAAACCCAGATGTTCTCAGTGTGAAATTGTGCTTTTTATTAGTGTTACCTGAGCAGCCACAGTGTGAGAGCGCGTGGGGAACAGCTTGGTGACACACGCCGTATTGAAGCCAGCTTCTGATAATCCAAATGCAGCACGCAGTCCAGCTCCTCCTGCCCCCACCACCACAGCGTCAAACTCATGATCTACCACCGGGTAGTGTGTGGAGATCTGGAACACACACACAGTCAAACACAACCAAACCAAACATACACACAAACACACTAGTGTCAGTGTCTGATTCAGTTTTAATAAACTCTTAATAATAATCTGAAGCTATGAGAGATTTTCTGCTTGAGGTCAGCATTAATGAGCTGATATTCACAGTTCTGTAACAGTGAACAGGAAGATTCAATAATGATGTAAGATGGATGGATGGATGGATGGACTCACAGCATCTGAGACTTTGGCGTTTCCTCTTTTCCCATAAATGTTGAAGTGAAGTTTGCGTAGGCTGGCGGGGCATCCGGCGGGCAACTTTGTACAAAACATTAACACAACATTACAAACTTTATAACACAACACAAGAGGATTTACTGAGTTAAAAAGCATTTACTGATTTCTCTTTTGTGGTGAAGGTTGTGAGTAGTTTCTACACTTTCTGGTAGCCCTGTAAAGGGAAAACTAATGACCTGTACTAACAGGTGGACGTCCTGCCGCCAAAATCTCAACCTGAATCCTGTTAGAAAAAAAATCCACTCAAATCAGCGAGCTGCTCTCACACAGGCCCTGAGATCACGTTTCTCTCCTCATTCAGAAGTTTGGTGTGAAGATGAAGATGATTTTATACACTGACACGTGTTTAGATTAGTGCACAAGCAAGCAGGTAGACAGGTGTCCCTATGAAAGTGGCTAGAAAGAGACTGGCAAGTCTGATCTCAGGACTGGCTGTTTTGCAATTATCCCCAGCCAGTAGATATGGTCAATTATATCAACATCCAACACACACACACACACAGAGAGACAGACAGACAGACAGAGACACACACACACACAGACAGAGACACACACACACACAGACAGAGACACACACACACACACACACAGAGACACACACACACACAGACAGAGACACACACACACACACAGACAGAGACACAGACACACAGACAGAGACACAGACACACAGACAGAGACACAGACACACAGACAGAGACACAGACACACACACACACAGACAGAGACACAGACACACACAGACAGAGACACACAGACACACACACACACAGAGACACAGACACACACACACACAGAGACACAGACACACACACACACAGAGACACAGACACACACACACAGACAGAGACACAGACACACACAGACAGAGACACAGACACACACAGACAGAGACACAGACACACACAGACAGAGACACAGACACACACAGACAGAGACACAGACACACACAGACAGAGACACACACACACACAGAGACACAGACACACACACACACACAGAGACACAGACACACACACAGAGACACACACAGAGACACAGACACACACACACACACACACAGACAGAGACACAGACACACACACACACAGACAGAGACACACACACACACAGACAGAGACACACACACACACAGACAGAGACACACACACACACAGACAGAGACACACACACACACAGACAGAGACACACACACACACAGACAGAGACACACACACACACAGAGACACAGACACACACAGACACAGACACAGAGACACAGACACACACACACACAGAGACACAGACACACACAGAGACACAGACACACACACACACAGAGACACAGACACACACAGACAGAGACACAGACACACACAGACAGAGACACAGACACACACAGACAGAGACAGACACACACAGACAGAGACAGACACACACAGACAGACACACACACACACACAGAGACACAGACACACACACAGACAGAGACACAGACACACACAGACAGAGACACAGACACACAGACAGAGACACAGACACACACAGACAGAGACACACACACACACAGACAGAGACACACACAGACAGACACACACACAGACAGACACACACACACACACACACACACACAGAGACACACACACACACACACACACACACAGACACAGACACACACACAGACAGACACACACACAGACAGACACACACACAGACAGACACACACACAGACAGACACACACACAGACAGACACACACACAGACAGACACACACACACACACACACAGACACACACACACACACACACACACACACAGACACAGACACACACACAGACACAGACACACAGACACACACACACACACACAGACACACACACACACACACACACACACACAGAGACACACACAGAGACACACACAGAGACACACACAGAGACACACACAGAGACACACACAGAGACACACACACACACACACACACACACACACGACCCAGAACAGTCCAGTATTCTTCATGTCCTAAAGATTTATTTCAGCCCTAAGTGAATCTCCTTCCTCTCCTCTCGTCTTGACTGACCTACACAGTTATCTAACACCTGCGTAATCGCTGACCCTGAGATATAAAGGACATCTGCTCAGAACACGTGTCCAGTCTCTGCGCTTATTAAACACATTCACGCCGCTACACAAGCATCACACTGACATTATTTAATTACTTACGGCTTTTGAAGATAAAACCTTCTTTCCGAGGACACGGGAAGTAGCGAAGAGCGCCGCCATGTTGGATCTGTTATCGTCGCCTGCTTCTTCTTCTTCTTCTTACCACTTCTTTTTCCTCTTAGGCTACATAAGATACTGTGTACTGAAGCGGTTAACGCACTGACTGGTGATATTACCGCCACCCACTGGACTGGAGGGTTGATAAGTGATAAGTTATCGACCTACACCTTTTACACTTTGACACATTTTTTTGACACACACACACACACACACACACAAACAAACAAACAAACAAACAAACCCACAGACTCACACACACACAAACACACACAAACACACAACCTACACCTTTTACACTTTGACACATTTTTTTGACACACACACACACACACACACAAACAAACAAACAAACAAACCCACAGACTCACACACACACAAACACACACACACACACAACCTACACCTTTTACACTTTGACACATTTTTTTGACACACACACACACACACAGACTCACACACACACAAACAAACCCACAGACTCACACACACACAAACACACACACACACAACCTACACCTTTTACACTTTGACACATTTTTTTGACACACACACACACAGACTCACACACACACAAACAAACCCACAGACTCACACACACACACAGACTCACACACACACACACACAAACAAACCCACAGACTCACACACACAAACACACACACACACACACACAAACAAACCCACAGACTCACACACACACACACAAACACACACACACACATACACACACAACCTACACATTTTACACTTTGACACATTTTTTGACACACACACATACACACACACAGAAAAACAAACCCACAGACTCACACACACACAGACACAAACACACACACACACACACAACCTACACCTTTTACACTTTGACACATTTTTTGACATACACACACACACACAAACAAACACACAGACTCTGACACACACAAACACACAGACACACACACACACACACAAACAAACACACAGACTCTGATACACACAAACACACAGACTCTGACACACACAGACACACACACACAAACACACAGACACACAAACAAACACACAGACTCACACACAGACACACACAAACAAACACACAGACTCACACACACACACACACACAAACAAACACACAGACTCTGACACAGACACACACAAACAAACACACAGACTCACACACACACACACACACACACACACAAACAAACACACAGACTCTGACACACACAGACACACACAGACTCACACACACACACACACACTTTGACACATTTCACACCTGCTCACAATGCTAACTGCTAACTAAACAACTAATCCTGACTGAGTCACACTGTTTATCCCTAAACCCTTGGTTTATATTGCATGTATATTTTTGTATATTTGCAGTGATTGGACAAACACAGAATGTGTGTTGCCTTGAGACGTTTTTTTAATGTTAATTGGTGTTACTGTGGTGTTTCACTGTTATTTACACAAAACACAGGGTGCTTGTTATGCATCTAGAAATAAAGTTATAACACGCACCACAATGCACAGTGTTAGCAACACAAATGTGAACGCTAAGTGTGAAAGGTTAAAAGCAGGGTTTAGTACAGTGATAATCCCGGGTTAAGAGGAGTGTGAGAAGCCCTACTGAAGCTGCACACTAGAGACCCCTAGTGGTTAACACAGGAATAGGCCTGCTGTTGTTGTGGTGGTTGTTGTTGTTGTTGTTGTTGTTGGGGCTGGTGTGATCGGTTGTTACAATATGTGACAGTAAATCAAATTAATGACAAAAACCAAACCGAGTAATTAGCAACAGTTAAAGTTAAGAAAGTAGTCAGAAATTTAGTGATGCTTGATGAGCAGAGCTGTCGGGTCATTAGAAACTGGTCAGTTACAGTAGTCCTGCCTGTGGTAAAGAAAGCGAGGAGAATGGCATCACTTTCCAGACGAATCCTACTCCAGTCTTGTTTTGTTGGGGCTTTAACCTGGAGCACTGATCAGGAGACTGAGAACTCAGGTGGAGGAACAGAGGTGAGAGTTTCAGCAATGCCTCAAAGATCTTCTGAAGGTTTCCATTGCAATCGTTTGGTTATCATTTTAACAGGGCATTTGAGATGTGCAGTGGAGACGCTTTGACCTAAAAAACTTGCCAAAGCCTTGAAAACATTGCAGCTCTTGTGGTGAGGATTGGCCCATGGAACAGAGGTGAGAGTTCGTGCACGATGCCCTGTAGGCAAAAAATATGCCTTCATACCTCAGAGCTAAGCTCATCACGTGGACTCAAACTACCCCAGCACTGACACAATTTAACACCATCAGGGTAAATACTGTGTGCTCCAAGATATCTCCAAGTTTGTCTCCTCATGAAACTGAGCCAAAGATGAGCCACAGGCATGTGACTACCCTTGGCCACCCCGCAGCTACAATGGTCACTCATAGACACTGACTATGTCACTGACCTCCACATGTCTCAGGCCATTATGGTAATAGTAAACCACCAACCCAAACAGCTCATCCGCAGAGGGCGACTGCTTTATGCCGAGTGAGCAGATATGGGAAATAGCACAGCATCATCTTCGAAAACACTGCTCAAGTAACAAAGAAATTTGCTCATCAGTGCTGAGGAAGACAACCAACCACAATTAACCCACCAACTCACTGCCACCTAGTAACAGCACCAGTTTAAAGACACCAGGCCTCCTCACTGAAGGCTCCACACCCTCAGAACCCCTTGTGCACATACATGGAACTTTTGATGAGAAGACTGAAAACTCCCCTAAGTGCTAGGGACCAGAAGAAAGACTCTGGGCTCCAGCCCACAATGTTCCTGACACCATATGTCAAGAATTTCATGCTCAACACACAAATCACACCCAGACCTGGACCCAGGAGCAGGCCTTAGGGAAAAACAACCTTTCCAGATACAGTGCTTTGGATGGAGGTTCTGTAACATCCGTGTTGGAATCGGTGTTATAGTGCACTGCCCAGAACACAACAACTGCATTTATTTCTGGTTTTGATCCCTGTTCTGGTTTCCTGGTTTTGATTCCCACCTTGTTTGTGTTTGTTGACTGCCTGACCGTTGTCTGTTTCCTGTTTGGTTAATCTGGAGGATTTGTTTAAATAACGTCTTTGAGTCATAAAGTTCTTGCGTCCAACACTGCCACCTCATTAATTCAAGCAGTACAAGTATTAAGATGACCAGTTGTTGGAATTAACAGCAAATGTAGGATATATAGGTTATATACATCAGTGCTTCATAATTTCCTGACATGGGAGTTGCTTCCTGTTAGCTCTATATCGTTCCCTCTATAGGTCAACCTCTCTATTTGGACCTCTTTGTAGTTTGTAAGATTTCCGAGAAACTGGATGCTCCATCAGGCAGCACGGTGGCTTAGTGGTTAGCGCTGTTGCCTCACAGCAACAAGGTCCTGGGTTCGTATTCCGGGTTCAAACAAGCAGGGGCCTTTGTGTGTGGAGTTTGCATGTTCTCCCCCTGCCTGTGTGGGTGTACTCCAGTTTCCTCCCACAGTCCAAAAACATGTACATTAGGTTGACTGGTAATACTCTATTGCCATAGGAGTGAGTGTGTGTGGTTGTCTGTCTATATGTGCGGCCCTGCGATGGACTGGTGACCTGTCCAGGGTGTACCCCTGCCTTTTGCCCAATGTATGCTGGGATAGGCTCCAGCAGATCCCCGTGACCCTAATTAGGAATAAAGCAGGTATAGAAAATGGATGGATGGATGCTCCATAACATTAAATATAACAGTTAAAAGTGACAATGCTTAACGTTTTAAATCAAAAATTGTAATCAGTGATAATTCACTGTGGGATCAGAGGAATACTGACACTGAATCACACAAAACTATACAGATTACTCACTGTTACACACTTTTTCTTTATACTATTATTATTATTATTATTATTTTAGAGGCTACACATTTCATTACCTGATCAGTAACATGAATCAATAACATATCTCTCCATGGAAAAATATCATTTCACCCAATATTTATTTTATCTCCCTAACAGCAGACAATGCAGCCAGATTTACAGCTTTGTCTCTCCCTTCATCATGGGAAAATGCTCTACAACACCTCCAAATGCCATATGGTTAGAGAATCTCACCACTTGGGATCGAGCAGAAATATTTTCGCTACACTACATAGCCCACTTCATAATAAATGTCTCATACAGAGCCGTTAATCTATCTCCTCTATCTGCCAACCCTCTATCTACCAACCCTCCTCCTGACCATCAGAGGGAACATTCTCCAGAATACTAATACTGGTTATCTCCCACCATTATGTAGTCTTAAGCTGGCGTTTCCACACATTCCACATGACGTATTGTTAGTTCTTCACACACCTTGTTCTGCCCCTGCAGATGCACTGACCCTAAACTCCACTTGACCATGATTTAAAAACACTGTGATCCTTTACAAAAAGCAAAAAGCACCATGTGAACATAAAAGGTGGTATGAACAGGTAAAGACAGGTGAAACACCACATTTTATTTTGTACTGCAAAAGTGTTTGGTCTGCTTGATCACCTTGTTTTAATGACGTTTTGAAAAATAAATACAATAAAATATTTCTATACAAATGGTTTCTAATTCACATTTTCACCATGAACAGGTAATAAGAGAGGTTAGTGATGGTGAACTGAATAGCTTGTTGCTGAAACCTTACACGGAGATAACATAGGTACTTGGTGTCACTGACGGGATGATCAGAGGGAATTAAAGCAAAAAAAATATACCAGTTTATATAAACTACAAAAGGCCCACGCTTAAGCTAGCTTGTATTAAACAAACTAGCGCAACTCTCTCTATAAATTCTTGTCAGGTGAGTTAATACTGGGTCCATGGGTTGCCCATAAATCTTGTAAAAACACTAGCTTTAATCTCTACAAGGCATGTACAACAAGGCAATGCAATTTACAGATATCCACTGTATATATTAGAAACAAGGGGAAAAAAAACAGTACAAAATGTTGCCATTTGGCTTTATTACAGTATGGAAACATACCAGTTTATCCAAAAAAAATAAAAAATACTTAAAAGGATTGATCACACAGGGCTTAGGTGAGATGTTGGAAGTGAAGGCTGAAGCACAGAGGTAGAGAAGGACACCTGGGAAAAGTGAGAAGGAAAGATAAGAACGAGGCGATCTGAAATGCAGAAGCAGAAGTTTGATTGCTTGGCTGTAGTAGTTGCCCCTTTAGGCCATCTGCTTGCTCCAGAACGTTCTTCTTGGAATCTGCCTCGTCATATTGATCTTCACTCAGATCAGGTGTTTCATCAAGGCTGTTTTCTCTTCATGCCGTCCGTCTTCATCTCGCCTTCAAGCTGAGTTGTTTTTCCCTTGATTTCTACTTACTTTTCTTCACAATAATGTGTGTGTGTATGTGTGTGTGTCCACATCTTAGATTGTCTTTTAATATGTATTTATTCTGGCAAGTATCTATGCCAAATAAATGCATCTTTGAATGAATCCAAGTTATTGTGTGTCGAATTTTGTATTCCTTTCGTTCTCAGCTTGTGTCTGTAAGTTTATCCCAGGAAACAGACAGGTCCAACTTCAAAACCAAACTTCTGATTGGTTTCCCCAAAGTCTGTGATCTTGACGTCCATGAGGGGAAGCTGCTCAACTTGAGGTGTGTTTATCTCCAGGACTGTCCTACCATAACCTTTACGATACTGAAAAGAAAAAAGAGAAAAATAGAAAGAGTGATTTTCACTGCTGTTCTTTTTTTTTCTTAGCAAGATGGCCACAAACCAAACGGCAAATCAGTAAAGACCTCTGTTATACTCTACAGAGTTGCTATGAATTTACCAACATTTTTTCTGTTTTAGTGGACAGTCTATAATGATGTACTGGTTGCACTCATCATGCAGGACCTGTCATGGTCTTGTCAAATTAACACCCTGGTTTCCTCACAAGTGAGGAACTGCCCTCTAAGGTGTTAATGACCTGCACTATCACATCCTGTTTTAGGAAAAGCACCAATCAGGATGGACGTCTGGCTTTCTAAAGGGTGGTGTGATCAACTCATCACCATTCACACTGAGCTCCCTGACCTGCAGTCTTGAGAAACCTCAGCCTCAGTAACCTCAGGTTTTCTGAAGCTTCTTTCCACAGGCCATTCAGGACAATACCTTAAAGCTTGGACATGTCTGGACAGCAACCACTAACCCAGCTGGATTTATACACTAAATCATAATAGTCATATTGTTCTGCCATGTACCTGTACTCACATATTATACTTACCTGTATAGTTCAATTCTATTTTACTGTCATTCTATTCTTAGTTAGATTTTATTAAACAGACGGTCGAAAAATATAATAGTCTAATAGTCAACATTTTGTCCTCACAGTTGATGTGTTAGAAGCAGGAAAAATGGACAAGCGTAAGGATTTGAGCGAGTTTGACAAGGGCCAAATTGTGATGGCTAGACCACTGGATCAGAGCATCTCCAAAACTGCAGCTCTTGTGGGGTGTTCCCGGTCTGCAGTGGTCAGTATCAATCAAAAGTATCCTTTAAGCCCATGGAGGCCCCACCTCGCAACTTACAGGACTTACAGGTATCAGTGCCAGATACCACAGCACACCTTCAGGGATCTAGCAGAGTCCATGCCTCGACGGTTCGGGGCTGTTTTGGCAGCAAAAGGGGGACCAACACAATATTAGGCAGGTGGTCATAATGTTATGCCTGATCGGTGTCTATCATAGCATGAGCAATGGAAAAAATAAAGAATTTAAGTGCTAGCAAATTTTTCCATTTTTCTTTTTTTTTCTCTCTCTCTTATATTTTTTTAGTCATGCTGGCAGACCATTCCAAACATTTTAATTAAGACATACATAATTATCCATAATTATACATCTTTTAGTTGTTTCCTCCATTTCTTCCCTGATTTAAAAAGCTTCCTTTTTTAGATTTGTAAATGTTGTGTTGCAAATGAAGATGTTGCTGAAGGGCATGACTGCTTGATTTATATGAGACAATCTGCCCTTTTGGTGTAAATAAAATGTTAATTTTTAGATATGCATTGAAAAGACGATGCACAGATTTATTTACTGAACTCATCTTGAATTGAGTTTGGTCTCATTTCTCACATTTGGGAGCGGTCAGAGTAGAAAATGCCAAACTTACAGAACAGCCATCAGTGAGTGCCTTGATATAGGGACTGGTCTCATAACTGAGCTCGTCTTCATTAGCAGCCAGGAAGCGCAGAGCTCTCTGATATCTGTTGGCAGCAGTGTTATCAGTCCAGGCCACTGAGTGGTGGCAGTGATAGGTGAAGGTTTGATGAGCCTGAAGGCTGAGCAGACGCAGGAATCCCAGCTGCACCACTCCAACATGCTCACCGCTTGCATCCATGTAAGAAAGCTGCGAAAACAATTACGATCTGAGTGAGTGGTACAAAATGAGACACAAAGTTAGGGTATGTAAATGGATGTGTATCGTTATTGTCATTTGAGTTACACCCTGTCCTCATAGAGAGTCTCTATTTGATCTTGTTTCCCATTGGTTTATTATCTAGTTTATTTCTGATAATGTGATTGGTTCGGGGTGGGACTTGTGTCGGATAATACTGGTGTGATTGAGCACAAAGCAAGAACAAGCTGGACATTTTGTGTTTGAGAGACACTGTGAAATGTGAAAAAAAAACCCATTCTGCTAACTGTTTCAGCTTTTATTATTTAGTTCCACTTCCAGGACTAATAGTCATGTCTGGCAGTTCTTTAATTTCATGGAAGATCGCTTTCATTCAAATGACAACATTCAATCCACTATTAAAATGGAAAAATTAAAACTCTGTGTAGAGAAGCAATCATGAAGTCAAAGGTTATTCTGAAGGATCTGCAGAGATCCACCACTCCGATGGGTGGCGCTGTTCCCCGGACCAGCACAGTCCAGACACAGCACAAACCTGGACTTTATAAAAGAGCGGTGAGAACGGATGTCCATTTACAGACAGGTTCTCGGGTCTGACCTTTGTTTTTCACACTATATTTGGTGGAAATCTTCTTGACTTACTCACTAATAGTTTGTACTGGTTCTCTAATACTCTGTTGGCCTGACTAGTTAATGTGGACTTTCTTCTGCTTATCTTATCTCCACCTTATCTTCTCTCTAGGTGGACTTTGAGGACGTCTGAGATCAGACATGGAAACGCTTACCTTGCTTCCTTTAGCAAACTGGCTGTACCATGACTCAGGCTTCTCCTTCGGCCAAGACTTCATCTTCACCTGAGAGATTTGAGAAAGACAATAAGCACCTAGCATTTTTGGATAAACCTGTATCATAAAAATGTCTTCTGGGTCCAAATTCATTATGGGCCGCTGGAAAATATAGGTTTTATTGTCCAGTAATTTACTGGACTTACATTCTCCACTTCTTTGGCAGGATAGAGGCATGTCTCTCCACCTGCAGTGAAGTTGCAGTAAACCTTAAAAGAATCCCGATGACATCCCTGGTTTGGATCGATCCAGTATTCACCTGTTCAGAGAAAAAACACACCTCTATACCATGTCCTAGCATGAGCAATCACTATTTCTTAGTCAGGTACAACAAGGATAAAACGTGTTCACTGTACCATCTTTGTATTCTGATTGACTGAGATGGAGGTCATAGCACGTGCGAGCTGGGCTTTCCTTCGTTCCAAGTGGGAAACGCATGCTCTCGATCTCGACATGAAGGGAGTTCAGAGAGCCCAAGATCTCCTCCATGTCTTCCTTGCCAGTCAGAAATCCAGTACCTGTGGCATCGGCAGGGGTAGCCTCATCATTCTCTGAGAGCATCTTACTGGCATCAATGGAACGCTTGGACTTTTTCGGGATTTGGAAAGGCAGGGGCTGGATGACATCACCAGGAGGTCCCTAGAAGAAGAGGCAGAACTTTTGGGTGCATAAGAATAATGGGTTTATCAGATATAGAGCCTAACTGCAAAAAGGGTTTGGGTTAAAATCTTCTTTAACCCTTACATACTCTCCTGTACTATTCGGTACCTTCATAGTATGGTCAAGATCTATGAACCTTGACCTAGCCCAAGAACCCTTCAACAAGTAATTCAACATTTGCAAATGTTTACCCAAGAAAATAAAAGATAATTGCTAATTCTTAGCTGGTATTCATATTCTATTTGTTTCTTGTGGGGTGTTTTTGATCAGGGCCTGGTTCAGAGGAGCTTCAACAACAACTTCTCAGCATCTTCCACCATCACACTGCATCAGCTTTATAACATAACTGCATTTAGTATTCAAAACTGAGTCGTTTGTTCTGATCTGGTCAGCTTTACTGTATTTCATACTCAAGACCAAAACTGACAACTTACAGGAGGTCCAGGAGGCCCTTGTACACCTTTCTCTCCTTTGGGACCAGCACCACCCTGTAACACAGCAAAGGCATCAGTGGATTAAATGATGTATTACAAAATTAGAGATGAGTGTAGAATTGGTATAGGCTCATAGCCACTCACCATAGCACCCTTTGCTCCCTTAACACCCCTCTGGCCCTGTGAAATGGAAAATTATAAAATTTAGTCTTTTACCAATTTATGTATCGACTTTACATAAAGTTTGAGATACTCACAGGCAAACCAGGAGGACCAGCAGGTCCCAGAGGTCCAGTTCCACCAGGCATACCCTAGAACAAGCACAGTGTATGAAATGAAAAGTGCATTTTACTCTTCTGTATTATATGTATGGTTTGAATTGATTCATGCATGTTAAGTCTATTTCCTGCTTTTGGCTCTTGCCGATATCATACAAGAAAATGTTGTGGTTATAGAAACATTACTTACATTTTCTCCTTTGGCCCCTGATGATCCTTGAGGTCCAGGCATTCCTCTGTCTCCCTTTTCTCCCTGCTCACCTGAAGGTCCAATCAGACCAATCATACCTGAATGTCCCTTCTCACCCTTAGCACCAGGGTCACCTTGCAGACCTGCCAAACCTAAAGGACCCTGCGAGAGAGGTACGACATTTCTTAAAAGTTCACTGGCAAATTTATTACATGCTGTAGATGTTAAAGTACACTATATTGCCAAATGTTTTGGGACACCCCTCCAGATCATTGAATTCAGGTGTTGTTTTTCAGGGGTTGGGCTTGGCCACTTGTAACTCTTAACGCTTCAGCATACCAAGACATTTTGGACATGCTTTGTGGGATGACCCCTTCCTGTTCCAACATGACTGCACACCAGTGCACAAAGCAAGGTCCATAAACACATGGATGAGTGATTTTGGTGTGGAGGAACTTGACTGGCCTACACAGAGTCCTGACCTCAACCTGATAGAATACCTTTGGGATGAATTAGAGCGGAGACTGTGAGCCAGGCCTTCTCGTCTAACAGCAGTGCCTGACATAAACTAATATAGCTGTTATAGCTGCAAAGGCTGGAACAACTCCATATTACATTCACATACATTCACCCTAAAGGCAGGAATCCCAAAACTTTTGGCAATATAGTGTATGTAATATACTCTACATCATTAATGCCTATGTATTTTACATTGTAAAAAGGCTTACCATGGGTCCAGGAGGTCCTTTCTCTCCTGAGGGCCCAGGAGCACCTTGTTCTCCCTTCAGAAAGTCAATATGGATTCAATTAAACAAATTATTTATACATTGATAAATAACACACAGAAAAGGTGGGATGCTACGTTATAACATGTTTTAGACATTAAAGTAAATCTAAGTGCTTAAAACCTAATCAAACCAGATATCAAACACGGCTGCTTTAAAGTAAGTAAAAATAAATAAACAAATAAAATTGTATGTGGCTATTGAATTGAGAGCGTACCACTGAACCAGGAAGTCCTCTCAGACCCTCTGTTCCTGGCTTTCCAGGAGCACCTTGTGGCCCAACAGGGCCTGTTTTTCCTGGGGCTCCGACAGCACCTGGATTTCCCTAGGGAAAAAATAATAAAAGGGGGAGACACTGACATATTTACGTGGATATACTGTAAATAGTTATATTCAGGACCTTTCAGGATATATGATATTATTCATCTAGCTACACTTATCTTAAAGAAAATTGCAATAATATTAGTTTCATGAAGGATAATTTTATTGAAACTTCAAATGAGATCTTATTTATTCTTTACCTTGCTTCCCTTCTCTCCTTCACGGCCTTCGGGTCCTCTTGTGCCTGCCGGACCCTTAAGAATAGTCGTACATGTTTTAGAAAAGCTTACACTTTAAACACAGAACACTTAACATCAATATCAACAGATATCAGTCATTTTCATATAAATAATGCTTACATTCACAGTCCAGTGTAAAATACTACCAGGTTTATTGGTGCAGAAAATGAGCTAAAATAAGCTAAAGAAGTAAATATTACACACCGTGACACTCAATGCATGGGAAAAAAACCCTCACACTTACTCTTTTTCCTGGTGGCCCAGGAGGTCCGTTTTCCCCGGGAGGTCCAGGTGAACCCTGAAATTAATGGCAGAATGAAATAGAAACACATACAATATTTTCAACCACCTATTGTTAATTATTTGGTTGGAACCAAAAATAATGATGAAAATAGACTGATCCACTGAATTCATTATGTACTGTAAAGTTCCCTATCAATATGGTCAAGCTTTTGTCCACCTGTCCTGACCAGTGCTCCTCTTTTTCATTAAAACTCCTCATTTAGTCACTATTAAAACTTTCCTTGAATAAATAGTGTCTCAGTAATTATATTTCTCTCTTTAATATTCCTGTCCTTTCCAGGGCCAACTCTCACTCTCTCTCTCTCTCTCTCTCTCACTCTGAATTCCTCTGTAATAGGATATTTAAATGCATATTTCAGGTCTTACTCTTTATGTACTACTACTGCTACTGTAGATGATGCTTCATGTAGAACCCTTACTGAGGGTATAACCCTTTACCAATCCAGCCTAGAACCTTAAACAAAAGCTGTTGTATTAGTATGGACTCTTCTGCACTATAGAACTGGTCACATTGTGGTCACTTGGTACGCTCAAATGACTTGATGTATTAAAATTTCCCACTTACTGCCTCTCCTTGTTCACCATCCTCTCCTTTGTCTCCCTTTGCTCCGTCTTGGCCCTAGAAAAGTTTAGATTTATTATTAGTGATATTTCAGAGGTATTAAAGAAAAATCTGTGAATAGGAATGAAATGTTGCTACACCAAATACATAACCAGGCCAGATAAAAATAATGTGTACTCACTCTAGGCCCAACTTCTCCAGGGGGTCCAGGATCACCGGGGAAACCGACCGGACCCTTGGACAGAAAAAATAAGTCACTACTAAATCATGATAGAGTCCACTTTTCTGTCAGGCTGGTTATACTTTCACACTTACAGGGTTTCCTTTAGGTCCATCATCTCCAGTGGGTCCCTTTCCACCTACAGGACCAGGAGTACCAGGCTGACCAGCCTCACCTTTCTCACCACGTTCTCCTCTTGGGCCCTGCATTAATCAATTAAATTGCATGGGAAAAAAAGTTGATTATTAAAAGTTTTCTAGCATTGAATATTATAAGCAATCTAAGTAGTCTTAAATCTTAAATAAATATTTTCACCTTCTTTCCTGGCTCTCCACCAACTCCAGGTGGTCCAGTTTCACCAGGTTCGCCCTGTCAATACATCATTACATATTACACATCAGCATAACATTAGATATATGTCTTAACAAATAAAAACTACGCTTGTAGGGTTTACCTTCTCTCCAGGTGGACCTGGGTTACCCAAACCACCAGGGGGGCCTTGAGGACCCTGATTATCAAAGGAAATGTGTTAATGGTTGTTCTGTTACTGCTAGACAAATTATTATCTGTAGTAATGTCATAATAATTTACTCACATCAGCACCATTAGGACCTGCCGGGCCACGGGGTCCAGGAGGTCCAGGAGGACCCTAAGAAGTAGATCATGAAACCAAAAGTGAATATAGCATTATACATTCACTTCACTTGGATGTACAAAGGTGTGTTAGAAAAAAATTGACCTTTGAACATCTCCATGTGGTGCACTTTTTTTTTTTTCTACTCTTCTACAACTTCTCTTCTCAAGTCTCTTTAATTAAGCATTGAAGTGTCTGGGGGTTGAGTCATGTTTGTGCCATATTCTGTCCAGTTTTTAAGAAAGATTTACAACAGGCAATGTTCATCACATCATACAATCCTATCTTTTTTCATCCCAGCAAGCATAAATTCTCAACACTCACCAGTGGTCCAACATCTCCTGTTTCACCCTTCTCTCCTGCTGGGCCTGGCAATCCCTAGATTAAAAAAATATTCTCATTGCATTACTGTATATAAAATCTTAATCTGAGTCGTGTTGATATTTAGTTTGATACCTGTAGCCCAATCGGGCCTGGAGGACCAGGAAACCCTCTAGTTCCTTCATCACCTTTAGCACCAAATGCGCCCTGCTGACCTCTGGCACCTGTTTCACCATCAGCACCCTAATGGGAAAAAAATGAATTCAAGAACAAGCTCACAAAAAGGACATTTCAATAAGATTGTTAAAATATTACAAAATGTTGGGTTGTTAGTTACATAAATTAGAAAGAGTTATGCTTACAGGAGCGCCAGGCTGTCCAACAGTGCCAGTCGTCCCAGGTGGACCAGGAGGACCCTGTCAATCAACAGTTATCTTGTTACAATTACACTGTGTCTACAATTTTGTCTAAAAATATAGATGCAAAAAGCACTTAAATGAGATATACTAAGTCTGAAGGAAAGCTGTTGCTGAGATATTGCCTCACTTCCTGTTGTCAAGTTGAACAAATCAACTTGTTAACTTTAGGTCATGTTGCTCAATATACGCTTCCAATTAGGAGACTGTCAAGTTTGAAGACAAAAAAGATAAAAAAATCTGAGGAACATGCTTTGTTTGGATTGGTCACCTGATGCCATCTACCAAATTATGCAAATTAGACTTGTAGGAGAAGAAGTGAAAAAATACAGGTGGAAAATCAGATGCGATAATTAACTTATAATCCAAAGAATGAATGGAATGTGAAATCACGTTTCCATGACATCATGTTTCATAGTTATAAATGTAAATGTATATGCAAATTTTTTCTATTGGTAGCATTAATGCGCTTGAGCGGCATATACCAAAATTTCTATGAAAGTTCCTAAGATGTTCCTATATCATTTAAATACTAAGTATATGAAGCATTCTACTGAATCCCATGTGGAAGCATAATAATAATAATAATAATAATAATAATAATAATAGCAAGAAGAAACATACCAACAGGTTGCCTAAACACCCTGTTGTGTTTGCTGCAAGTATATTTACTTACCTGTTCTCCCTTGGTTCCCTTTGCGCCCTTATGCCCGTGCTCTCCAACCTCACCCTGAGAGGTAAATCAAATCATTTTAAGCATAAACAGCCACTGAAGCCAGGGACTAATGTTTTGATTGAATGTTTTGAAGAGTAGAAGTGAATAGGTTCCTGACTTTGTCACCATCCTCTCCTGGAACACCGGCCGGTCCAGCAGGACCTGGAAGCCCAACTGCGCCTTGAATGCCATCACGACCAGCTGGGCCAACTGGGCCTTTCTCTCCCTGGAAAATAATCAAATCACATCAATGTTTAGTTATGTTTAGTTTATTAATATGCTGAGATAAATTAGATTTCAGTAAATCTGAGCTGGACACTTACAGGCACTCCTTTCTCTCCTGCAGCTCCAGGAGGTCCCTGAGGTCCAGGTCTTCCAGGGGGACCAATGGGGCCAGCTGTACCTGCAGCACCTCTCTCACCTGGGGATCCCTACACAGCAATTAAGTTCCTGTTAAATGTATATGAATGTAATCAATGTCCTTTTTAAGGTGTAATTTTAAATACTAACAGCTGGTCCAGGTGGTCCTGCTGGGCCTTCACTTCCTTTCAGTCCACCACCACCCTATTAAGAGAATAAATAACTTATGAAAACATCAATCACACTGTAGTGGTGACTCCAAGTTGTGAACCGAATACAAAATCCAATTCTGCAATCACTGATTTTCCTTACAGGTGTTCCAGGGAGTCCTCTCTCTCCAGGGAAACCTCTCAATCCAGGAGGTCCATCTTTTCCTGGGCCGCCAGGGGGACCAGGATCACCTTTGGTTCCTTCCTTGCCTGACGGTCCAGGGAGACCTTGCTCACCTGGTGGTCCAGGGGGTCCAGGGTGGCCCCGCTCTCCTAATGGGCCTGTTTCTCCAGATGGACCCTAGATATATAAAAGGATGATACCTAAATATAATTATATGTACCAACTACTTACAAAAAGAGCAATGAGGAACGTGAGCACCACATGGTCCACCAGCAGTGCCTGAGGTAGACTTTCTCATGCTACACAGTGTAGTAGGTGCTATAACTATCTGTGTGCACCTGAAGATAATCTACCAGTGAGGATGAGCACAGTTGGCCTGACCTCAGTAAAATATTTTAATATTCTGGAGAAAGTAAAGACATATACACAATGAGGCATTTCCTTGGCTTTCTGTTCAACTGTTTAAGATTTATTAGTGATATTTTGATTGGTGATTTCTGATTGAATAAACATTTAGACAAAATCTGTGAAATATCCACAAACACTACAGCACAGAGAAACTGGTAGCTTGTTATCGGTCAATTCCTCACATGTACCAGTTCTATTAATGGCATCTTGTGCATGTTTAAGAGCATAGTGAAGCTTCACACTGGCTGCAGTGACAGAGGCAGTGGTTTTAAGCTTGAGGTCGGTTGGTATAGAGACTGGATGCAGGCTTGAATGTTAACTACAAAGTTTTCCCCTTGTGTTACCTTTAGCACCCTTAAAGTGAAAGTAAAGTAAAAAAAAAAAAAAATTAAAGGGTCATAGGTGCTAGTGTTGACCAACAGCATGAGGAAGGAACCACAAACTCTGGAAGTTTTGCAAAATCATCTCTTGTGTGTGAGAGCTGTGTACTTAACCGAAGCAGATGTTTTACCAAGTATGTACCTGGCAAAGGAGGTGGTTCTGTTCATTTGGGATATCATTGGAGGTAGATAGCTTACCTGTCTGCAACCAGACAGACAATTCGTTGCCCAAGTGGTTCAAAGAGAGGGCAGAGACAGGGTTTGGGTCAGGATATGGTCAGTATATATACAGGATATAACACTGAATTAAATTTACAACCAGTGATATTAGCCATATTCTTTCCAAACAGGCCTTGGAGCTACCTGTTGGTTATGTGCATTCCATCCTCTTTACTGGGGACAGATAGACACTAGGATTGATGTAAAATATTCAAAATAAAGCAACTTGCCATATTAACCAATGGAAGACATGGATAACCAGGGCACCAGTGTTGAAACATGCTACTCAGCATTCCTGTCAAATGCTTGATGGCATGGTCTGCCCTTGCATAAGAGATCAGACCTGCTCTGTGTCCAGTGAGGGCTATCAAGTAATGTGGAAGTGACATTTAAGGTCATTGAACTATGTAGTGGTTCAAGTGGTTAAGTCTCTGGGTTCAAGCCCCAGCACAACCACTGTTGGGTAATTGAGCAAGCCAGAGGCACTGTAACAAAGCTGCCTTTGCGCTTTGACCCCAACTTCCTCAGCTGGGATATGCGATGATACGTGATCTCCAAGAATCTTCTTTAATAGAGTATCAAGACTTTGAGAGTTTCTGATCTTTGATAAAGAACGTTTTTTATCTCCAGTGAGAATGGTTTCAGTATTTGGAGAAATTTTTACTCTTTGAAGGAGTGCCAGAACTTTGAGGTATTCTCATTCTCAATATAGAATGGTATCAAAACCTCAGCAATTATTCTCATAACAGGTATCAATATCAGAAACCAGCACATCAGCATGGTGTCATAGTCCTAAGGTGTTTGATATTGGTACTACTGGTACTTGATATTGCACTGTCCAACTCCGAAAGCATGAAAGGTAATTACACAGGTTCTTGAGCAGCAACCTAAAAAGCTATTGGCTATGCTATTTCTGTAACATGATGGTCTAGCTAGCTAACTAGCTAAGAAGACCATTAGCTGCTTGATAATCATAAAGAAGTAAAACAATCTCAAGAATGTAGTAGTAAGCAAGAATGTAGCGTATAGTATGCAAGAATGTAGCGATGAACGTTGAGGATCATGGGTCACTCCTCCGTCCACAACATTTCAAGCTCTGTTATATTTAATGTGTGGATGCGGAGGTCCTCTTCACTTCAGACCACAGCTATTCGAATCAGCAGACCAGTACAGCAAGTGCAAAACACTGAGTCAACCATTTCCGATGGTATGTGGGTGTGAAGTGAAGTGTGTGTGGGATCGAGAGCCAATTCTTAACCACCTCCGAGGATTTAGGCTAAAATATTCTAGTCCTTAGCAGAAATGACCACAAGCATCAATGCAAATAGTCACTAGGTTTCACTGACCACCACAACATTTTGTCTTGGGTACTGGTTTCTCTTTTTTTATATGATAATAGTATACAGTACCAAACACATGTATGATCATTCCATTCATAGTTCTGTTCAGGCGTTCCTATGGTAATGGAGGATGTTTTGTGGAGTACTACATTTCAATGTCATTATTTGCTACTTTTACTCTTAATTTTTTTATTATTATATGATAGTATGGCATGTTACGCAACCATAAACATCCCATAATCCATCTCATCACAAGGAGGAATGATTTATGCTCCTAATCAACATAAGGCCTGGGAGTCATGTGGTCTGTCAAATTAACTTCCTACACAGAATGTAGTTGCTGGAGAAAATTAAATATATAAAATGTATTTCATGTATCAGCTGACCACAGGAGGTGCTACACAGCTGACCACAGGAGGTCCTACACAGAATGTAGTTGCTGGCGAAAATTAAATATATGAAATGTATTTCATGTATCAGCTGACCACAGGAGGTGCTACACAGCTGACCACAGGAGGTCCTACACAGAATGTAGTTGCTGGAGAAAATTAAATATATGAAATGTATTTCATGTATCAGCTGACCACAGGAGGTGCTGGTCCAGTTCTAAGCTGAACTGTAGCTGTCCTTCTTTCAGATCTCATGGCCCCTTGTGGCCCCTTGGGGCAGCTCCACTACCCCCTGCATTATTTATTCAAAATTTTACTGCTGAGAAAATGTAAGTAAATGTACATGTAGTGTAATGTAATTTAAGATATCTGCTCGTATCCTATAGTCTGATACATACTGCACAAACCCAAAAGATGTTTATTTAAAGCTAAATAAATATTACCTGAGGTCCAACAACTCCAGGAGGCCCAGGAGGCCCAGACTTGCCTGGGAACCCCTATGAAAAAAATCAACCAAATATTTAATATTCAAACACGGAATCCTGAGGATTAGCAAGAAAACAAAGGGTACTTTGTTGGTGAGGAAACTAAAAAAAATACTTACAACTTCTCCTCTCTGTCCAGGGTGTCCAGGCAGTCCGTCTTTCCCTGGAGGTCCCTTCATAGAACAGAGGTGAGGTTTTTAAGAATTAAAAAGAATACTCAATATATCTTAATCTAATATTTCAAATGAATGACGAAATAGCACTATTACTGTCCTGTATAAGGCATAATCAGCCTGTTATTTATTTATTTACTTATTTATTTATTTGTTTGTTTGTTTGTTTGTTTGTTTGTTTGTTTGTTTATGATATTTTATCTCATTAAACCAGCCCTACGGCTCATTCTCCTCTGCTGTAAAGTAAACCTATGGTACAATATCATTAGCTATCAGCCAATAAAATGTCGATCTGCTCGTTTTAAGGTTCGGGAAAGTTGAATGTGCTAATTCTGTTGATCTTTTTGCGTTATGACCAAGTTATATCTCAATTTTTTCACAAAACATGCTTTTACATTGAAAACCATTGTTACGTATGTGCGTAAAATGTACTTATAATAAGCCGTGTTTGAAATATTCTGGAACTGGACGATATTTCATAGGGATTCAAACCTGAAATCTAACGCTACGCCACTCAGATTTATTCCGTACCTGTCGTGAAAGGGTTAAAAAGTGCTGAAATCTCTCCCAGACCTGTCTGCTATACTACTGAAATTCTTCATCATCAATCCAGAGCACTATTTTAGCCATAAGCAATTCAAATGAAAATGTCCCCTCTGCCACTCTGATCTGAATTAGAGTTAAAGAAGAATGATTTCTCATACCGGAGGTCCCTTCGGTCCTGGAAATCCAGTTACTCCTTGAGCTCCAGGTAATCCCTGAAATGGCACATAAACAGAACGTGAGATACAGTGAGATGATTTCAACTTAACGTATTAAAAAAAAGAAAGAGAAATAGAGCCTACCCTCTCGCCAAGTGGTCCAGCAGGGCCGTCACTACCGGAGGAACCCTAAAATATATCACTATTTCATTGTTCTGCACATTAAAACGTAACAATACGATAAAGAGAGAATCGTGTCATGGAAATGTACCTTAGCACCCGACTTTCCAGTCAAACCACGAGGTCCTCTCTGTCCTCTGGGCCCCTAAATTGACACAAAGACATCATGCAAATCCAGATCTTTAAGGTTTATTAAGGTCTACCTGAAACAGGAAGTCACTCCTGAAACTTTTTACATAGATTTTGTGACAATAATTTGCTTGATATATGTCTCTTTTCTAAACAGTGTACAAAAGAAGAAGAATAGAACAGAGGAGAACAGAGGAACCGGATCATACTGTTGGTCCTCTCAGTCCTCTTGGTCCAGGTTTTCCAATTAGACCCTGCAGGAATAAAGATGAATTATAACAGTGAGATTTTAGTGCTTGAAAATCAGGCAAAAAAATGTATTACCGATATTGTTTTCCAACATATTGCGTACAACACTCATAAGATCAATATATAACGGAACTGAATCAAAATACAGGATGAAAATGACTGTAGAATTGTGAGACTCACCCTTGCACCTTTCTCTCCATTTGCACCAGGGAACCCTGGGAAACCGAGTGAACCCTGAAACATAAAAGTCAATTTGTTTTTGATCTAGAAGTTTGTAAAGATGATAGAACTGAATAGACTGAGTGTGTGTGTGATCTCTCAGGTATAAGAGGAAGAAGGTGCGATGAAGGCTTAGGTCAGACCTTAGGTCACCTCGCTTCACCAGCAAATGTCTGTTATTGTTTATTCACTGGTGCGAGTTTTAAGTATTAAATATCAAACATGTTAAGAAATGTTTTATCTTGAAACTAGGCCACCTTATACATCTCGAGTCATAATATTTACCTCCAATCTGGTGTAAAAACCATAACCTTGGCAACCTCGGAATTAACACTAAACACTCCACCTCATGATATTAAAAGGTGAGCAAATCCACAGAGTAATGGATTATAGCTTTAGACGAGCCTCTGCTGATGCCTACAACCCTGAATTTAATTACTTTTCTTCATTATCATCTCTTTTTTAAATAAACATCTCAGGCTTTTACAAAGAATTGAACCCTGTTGAAAGTTAAGTATGAAATGAAATGCTGTGAAATGGACAGAAGGATATTTCACCTTAGGTCCTTGTCTTCCAGGATAGCCAGGCAGACCAGGCACGCCGAGTTTACCCTAGAATGAGACAATTTGGCTTTAAATATCTCAGTTAAAAACACAACAATGACAAACTCACTTATTTTGACAAACTCACCTTCTCTCCAACCAGGCCAAGTTGTCCAATCTCCCCAGGAGGACCAACGCGCCCTTTCGGACCTTCAGGCCCGTCTTCCCCTCTGAGGCCTGGTAATCCTACCTCTCCCTAATCATGCAGATAGAAAACAAAATCAAAATCAGTGAAATATTCTTCATTTTCAATGTGGACTGAAAGTTCTAGAATAAACTCAACAACATGTAATGTTCTTTTATGAGTTCCTTTATGAGGCTCTGATTACCCGTTCTCCTTTAGAACCGAAATCTCCTTTGATTCCAGGAAATCCGTCTTCTCCCTGAGAACAATGACACAGAGAACAAAGATCACAAGAACAGCTGAAGTATTTAATATGGAGGACAGTGAAGCATTTTTCTCAGTGAAGCTTCTAATATAATACAATGACTGGTCATTTAAAACAGAGACACCGCCTACCTTCTCTCCCTTATGACCCTTCAATCCACGGATACCTTGAATCCCCTGAAAAAAAGGTTCATTTTTGTTTATTCAGACATTCCGTCACTTAAGTCAGTCAACAGTAAACGGACGAAATGAGTCACACCTTAATTCCACGAGGACCAGGATAGCCAATAGCACCTTGAGGACCACCAGGACCCTGAGGAAATAGTGACAAAAAGCTTAATTCATGGTGTGTCTGTAGTGTTGTTGGTTCTATAGTGCCAGCTCACTCACATGGAGCCGTTTAACAAAGACAAATTTAAAGTGAGAAAGAAAAAGAAGATGGAGAGGGAAACTACTGCCTATAGCTGCTTTTAGGGAAGTGAGGGGAAAAAAAGCCTCTAGTTGTGGTATCAATAGCTGTGAGGTGTTTAGTTATCAAAATATCAAAAAAATCAGATCCAATAGCAGAGAAAGCTTCAATTAAAATAATAACTTGTTAGCATACTAGCTGAGCCACACCTCAGAGACTATTCACCTCCAGGCCACCAGAGGTCCCTCTCCTTGACCTCGAACTGGTTCTGAATCTGATTTCTGATTCTGTTTCTAATAAACCTCCTGCACAACATTATCTTCCAAAAATCACTATCAGCTCTGTGCGTTGTATAACTATGTCATGGAATGTCCACAAAACCAGTTAGTTCCTGTTCTGGTTTATGTAAAAGCAGCTACTGTATAAACAGACTGTTACAAAGTGCTGACACTGGAGACTCCTTCCATAAACGTCTCCTTAGAGAAAACGTCACAGTGTGTTTGTTAAATAGGAACACATTAGGGATCGATTCGAGTGAGCTGTTACTATAGAAACGATAACATAAAAACGTTTGAGTCATGAGGTTCTAGGAAATCCATCAACAGTTCAATCTGAGGATCTGTGGTTTAATTTGAAGATTCTGAAGTAGAATTTCTTTCTGAGAGTTACACAAACTCACCTGATTTCCTTTAGTTCCAGATGGACCTTCCTTTCCTGGGTGACCCTGCATGGAAAAAATACTGTATATTAAAGTAACAGAATCCCAAACAGAACAGTCCTTCAGTCAAACGGGACTGATCTGCTAGTACTAGTCATGGTTAAAGTAGACACCAGTGAATGAGAAAATAAAGAGACTTACAGGAGGACCGTCAGCTCCGGGCATGCCTGGCAGACCGGGCTTTCCTGTAGGTCCCTGAGAAATGTCAAAGAAAAATTTCAGATTTCAGGAACCTAGAGTAGAAAATGTGCACCTGTCTAAAACCTGGGGCATTCTCTGAGCTTTACCTTCTCTCCTGGAGGACCATGTGCACCTTGAGGGCCGGGCATTCCCTGTAAATCAAAAAATATATGAGTTAATCATGTGGTGCAGACTAATAAAAGAAATAAAATGTATAGATATCTACTGCATCTAATATATAATGTACTGCATGTATTAGAAAATATCATGTAGTGCGACCGTATAGCGATTACAAGAAACTTGTTCGAAATTGTTTTGATTTGGCCTTAATTTCGCCAAAAAAATGCTTTATTGAGTAAAGCTGCAAAGCAATAGCTTCAAAATTCACTAAAGATCATTTTTTGAGACTTTTATATTTTTAGATATAAAAAATTTAGTGACAAAAAGCTTCATCTTCATCATACAGCAACCTGCCAAGGATTCTGGGAAAAATCTAGCAGTTTCTGTAAGATTCTAATCTTTTCATATTTAGTTATATGCAGTAGTTGCCATATATGGCTGTCATTTAGTTCGACCTCAAGAAATAAGCCACTATTAAACTATAGATGCTTTAAATCTATATTATTTATTATAAATGTTGGTAAATGTATAAAGTTCTGTTGTGTTTTGAATTCCTGGTAAATTTATCCTGACCTCAAAAAGCAAAATAAATAAAGCCATATTTCTAGTATATTTCAGGACTCCAAATCACTTGACCACGCTACGTTGTGCATAAAGCTACGTATCTCTGTGGGTCTCCACAAAAATGATTAGTTAATTAATGTTAAAAAAATACTGTGAAGCTTCATGGTAATTAAATGAAAATGATACAATCAGAATTACAATGAAAATAACCCCCATTTTATTCTAGACAACGGGATTAGCGTGTCCGGGTCTGATATAACACACACACACTTTTAATCCAAAATATTTCATATATCACCATGGAGTACTTGATTTGTTTATATATCACGCACCAAAAGTTAATTGTGAGCAAAAAAATTATGTTTCCGCAAGAACTCGAGGTCATGAAATTGCCCTCTTCAGGTAGGAGGCTAAAAGAAGAATCCTGTTCTTGAAATTTTGTCAAATCAAGTAAATTTCCACAAAAAAAACAAGCACAAAAAACAGCAAAATAACAACAATTATCGTGTGAAAGTACGATATACTATACACTTCTACTTCTGTGTTTTTGATTAAAAGCTTGATGTTAACCTGTGTTCCTGGAGCTCCCTGCTGGCCTGGAGGTCCTGGCTCTCCTTGAGGTCCCTAATGAACATGAGGAAACAAGTTAAACACTAAAGTTGTGCTGAAGCAAAGCATTTGAAAAAAAAAATCATCAAAGAATTTTACTAACCAAGCTTCCTTTTGGCCCATGAGGTCCATCACTTCCACGTACACCCTTAAAGAGGATAAAGTAGTGAAGTTAATGCTCTCGGAGAGTAAGAATAATGTTTCATTTATATTTATTATATATATATATATATATATATATATATATATATATATATATATATATATATATATATATATATATATATATTGTCTTGTCTAGGCAAGAAAAGCCTAGATATGATTTACAAATTCATTTTAACAGCAAAATTATAGTGTTTTTAGTGACCACCTACAGTGTCCGTGTAAGTCCAGCTGGACAATAATAAACACTGGCTGAGTAAATAATGTAAGATTCAAGTAACAGGTTGAACAAAAATGTATTTTGGGTATAATAAAAAGCAGTTTTGTGTAGAATGAATTCTTACTGGAGGTCCAGGAACTCCTGAGGGTCCCTTAGGCCCCAGCAACCCACGAGGTCCCTAAGAAATAAAAAATAATCAGTGAGGAATTGTTAATATTGCATTTAACCTCTGAAGGATAATTTGATTTTGGTGTAGAAGACGTGTGATAGACGGAAACACTCACTGGTTCACCAGGGAGTCCTCTGGGTCCAACGTCTCCATCATCTCCCTTGGAAAAAAAGGAAGAAAACATGCTTCAGCATTCGATCAGGGACATTTTGCAATAAATATGATGTAAACATGCTACAGAGCAGGACTTTTCAAATAGTCAAATACATCAGAAAGCCATTTCTATAGTTGAAGAATTCCCAAGGAACCCTTTAAGATCACAGCATCTTTTTATTATTCTGTCTTTTTATTGATATTAATCAGTGTTGCCAGATGTGAACTAAATCCCTACAATATCCATCAACCCCCTGGATAAAAGATTACCGAATAAGAGGCCTGGTCTGGTTAAAGATTGAGAGACGTGGCTATAGAGAGTATAGACAATTCACTAATCAGAGACTATTAGTCATACTTACTCTTTCTCCATCCTCTCCTGGGGATCCTGGTGGTCCCATTATTCCAGAATTTCCCTGAACAGAACAAATGTGTGAAGTGGTATAAGATGAAGTCATGGATCAAGACATAATTAAGCGATATCATATAGTCACTAATAGTCAATACAACAACACAATAACAGGTAGGATCTTGCTTTTATATCATTAATATTGAAATAGTATGGCCAAATATTTAGTTGATCAACGATTCTCAGCTGGAAAGAGGGATGGGTTTGATTAGTTCTCCTGGAATAAGCTGTTGTGGAGTTTGGTGGTGGTTGAATGGATGCTACAGGGTCGATCCAGAAAATCAGGAGATTGCAGAACTCACCCGATAACCTTTATCTCCTGGTAGACCAGGCAATCCATCAAAACCACGATCTCCCTAAAACAGACACACAGGAAAGACATCAGTTATCTGAATCCTCAATAAGAAAATGATACACTGAACGGCTAAAACCAAACACCTGACCTTAGCACCAGGCTCTCCTGGCATTCCGCGAGCTCCATCAGCTCCAGCTCGGCCCTGGAACAGCACCATGAGCATTAACATCAGGGGTACACTAAAACAAAACGTACTGGAGATTAAATCACACAGCTCAGTGACGGGTACTTACTCTTCTACCAGATTTACCAGGAGGACCAGCTATTCCATAAGGACCTCTGGGACCCTGTAGAATAAATAAGTGAGTGTTAAGAGACAAAATATAAACACAGACAGAAATCCTAAAAAGTAAACAAAAAATAACAATAAACCTGTGGACCAGGGTCTCCACTCTCTCCCTTTATACCTTGGCTGCCGGGCGAGCCCTAAAAAACACCCAAGAACAAGATAATGTTGCATGTACATAAGCGGTGTGTCATGAAACACAGAGAAGAGTGAAAAAAAGTGGGCTTTCATACCAGGGCTCCAGGTCGGCCTGTAAAACCCATCGGCCCGGGTGGACCTGTCAAAGCTGACTATAGAAAGAAAAAAATAAAAACAATTTAGTCAAGCCTCATGACCTTCTAAAGCTATACAGTGTAGTTAGCGCTGTAGCTATCAGATCGTCATTAAACTGCATTTCAGTTTTCGGCTGGATTTATCCACTTGTAATTGTTAATAGGTTATACTTTTACAGAAGGATACTTTCTCTGTACTTTTCCTTCATTACTAATCACTATTTATTCTACTTATCACTCTTAAGGGTGAGCTACATACCCGAGCATGAGACAGAATGGCCTGAGCCTGGGCCTCCTGAACTGAGACAACGGGTCCTTTATCCCCACCACTTTGTCCAAGGCGGAACTATTGGATTAAAATGATCATTAGAGGACAAAAAACAAGCACATTTAAGACAATATTAAGATTTTACCCAATCATTTCAAAAGAAACATCTACTCTATCAAAACTTTATCAGTTATCTAGCAAAGAGTCCATGTTTTCATCAAGCTAACATTAGCTAGCACATGAAAAATTTTAGAATTAAACAATGTTACAAACAGGATTCAATTATTATCTTCCTTTTGTATTATTAAAGAATTCAAATGAAAAATATTTCATTTAAGTATTTCACTTAAATTTATTAGAAGATATAATAATAGATCAAAGAAGAAACCCAGTTGTCATACTGGAAGCATGACAGATGACCCAGGAGGTCCAGGGACACCATCAGCTCCGGGCAGACCTGCTCTCCCGGGTAGACCCTGAAGAAGGGATTAAAAAGAATGATCACAAATTTGACTTTTATTAAACATTAATATTTGTGCAATACAGAATATTTGCTTCTTTTAAAACCATGACCAAAACAACAATTACCCTTTCACCTGGATCACCCACAGAGCCCGGCAGTCCTGAAGGCCCTGAAGGACCAGGGAGACCCTGCAGTAAAGTAATACAGAGAACTGTTTGAAGAAAAACTTCATTTGATGCACCAGACTCAAAGGCTTTCTTTATATTACCAATTGACTTTCATATAGATTTACTCACTGTCGGTCCTTCGGGTCCTGGTGGTCCCTCAATCAGCATGCCCTGTGAGGAGGAAAATAATAAAAGAGCAATGGTCAGGGGCATGGTGGACACATCTTCTACCTGTCCATCGCAGGGTATCACATACATCCTCAAAGACTATTAAAGTTAACACCATTGGCATAGAGAGAACAGGCAAAACTCTACCAAGACAGTAACCAAGCTATGCAAGTCACCTTCTTCTGGATTTGTTATAAATACCAGTGACATCCATCCATCTACTGCTGGAATCTTCTCACCAAGTTTGCAGCAGATATGCTGGTTCCAAATGACATAGGACCCTGGCAGATAGCCAGTGTCCACAGGGCTATAGGTACATGTCTAGGGGCAGTGGTGGCTCCAAGGTTAGTGCTCAGAAAAGCAGGGATTCAAGCCCCAGTACTGCCAAGCTGCCACTGTTGGTCTCTTATGCAAGGCTCTTAACCCTCTCAGGGGTGCTGACCCCATCTACTTAACAAGCTGGGACAAGGTGACAAATAAAGGCTTCAATTCAATTTACTGATTAGTGTCAAGCTAGAGAAGATAAATATCTTACTTTTTTAATATTTCACTTGTCAAACCTGATGATGTCAGTGAGGTCTATACAGTGTGAAGTCGTTTGTGATTCAAGTTCAATTCAATTCAAGCATTCAGTTCAATCTAGGCTGCAACCAGCTTAATGATGTCTGCTGTGGTCTGTTTAAGCCTGTAGCAGCCGATCCTGTGATCCATCAAGGTTCAACCATTGTTTCTAACAGAAAATCAGCTCTCTGGCTGTAAAGGAAGCTTTTTCTAGATTCGACCCTGGATCATGGTCTAGGGTATCAAAGTAAGAAGATAAGAGGGAATGATAGCTGTTTTTATTCAATATGGTTTGACGTTGTTGGAAATCATGCATGTGGACGCACACCAGCAGCTATGTAGGTGAAATTCATCATTTTCTGAACCAAAAGGTGTGAAATAGGACTAATCCCTTACTAATCCCTTACCCTTAACTTTTGTACTTGACTATTAATACACTGAGATGTCTGTTTCCATGTTGTTCATTAAAAAGCTCCCAGACTGCTATATGTGACATCACATCCTCAATCCATCATTAAGCTAAAAGTTTATCAAATAAAACATATACACACACACTTTATTGGCAAACGTTTCGGGACAGCCCTCCAAATCATTGAATTATAACTGAAACTCACAAATGCTTCTCATATAAAGACAGTACTTACAGATTCGAGGACTGCAGGTTCTCCCTTCTCTCCTTTCTGGCCTATCGCAGTAGCCTGAAGGACATACATACGCAAGCAGCAACACACACCAGTCAATATACACAATGTCCATTCCAATTAGAACAAAAAATGTTTTAAAAATAGTACCAAAAAAAAAAAGGAAAGAAAATCATCAAACTGTGAGCACTTGACTGACACTTGATTTCACTGATACAAGCTCTATCTGTCACAGAATCTTCTTCACATATGCGGAAGATTCGAACCCCGAAGATATTTCAGTGATCAGTATGTTCCTCAATGTGCTTTAAGAGCTCACTTAACACTGCATGTGACAATGCCATACAGATCATTCAATGGAAGATTCATTTTCCAGAGTCATTTACTTCACATTGCTTTGTGCCATTTCGCAATGTTTTCAGAAGTAAATGCTTGCTTCGTCAAACCTCAGTGTCTGTAGAATAGGTCCCGGTTATAGTGATGGTGCTGTGAACTGGTCTTATATTGAGAGATGAATTTAAAGCAATTCAGAATGAACTGAACAGAATAAGTGAAGGAAATCTCGGGCATCAGTTACACATCCCGTCACCTGCTTTTCTGAAGTCTGCTGAACTCCGGTGCTATACCAGCTAAACAGTTGAGTACAGTACTGAACCAAATCATAGTCTGTTGGTCCAACCCAATGTGCAGAATGCTGTTGGCATTTGCTTTAATGTTATTACACAAGAAGAAAAATATCCAGTGTAATAATACTGGAGGGAAAAATTGTTGGGTTTTTTTGCTAATCAAAAGTAATGGAACAACTGTGTGTAAGGGAAAATTCTGCAAACATACTAAAAAGCACAATGTGTGAGTTTGCAGTGGAATCTTTCAGAGAGTCTGGTTGAAGACTGGTTGTTGAAAAAAGGAAGCATGTAGACAGAATTATTATATTATTGGATAAACTTGTCTTCATGTCCAGTCTCTGTCCATTTCTGTAAGATGCCTCTACAAGTCAAACGACGTCATCTTTAAACGTGCCAGAAAGCACAACATGACTTACACCTTCCTCATCCATGACAGCGGCCAGGACGTGGCCTATGTCACCGCCAGTCTCTCCATCAGGACCGGGCTCATTGTAGTCCTTGTAGGAATATTCATATTCCTTTATTCCAAAGTCTCCTGTCACAGACTCCTCAGCTTTTGTCTGAGACCCCATCTCACCAATGTCTTTGGCCTCCTCCACCGCCTCATGCACCTGGGCCATGCCATTGAAAATGAATGTAGACAGCAAAGCAGATAATAGCAGAAGAATAGCATGTGGCAGGGCAAAACAAAACAATGGAGTGGAGGATAAAGTGATATTCAAAAAGGAAGAACGGAAGAGGATGATGAATGTCATTCAGGCTGAAAGAAAGAAAGCAGCCTTACCTGTAGTTCTACACATACACACACACACATACACACACTGAGCATATCAGGTGCCGTAAGCATGAGTCAGGTCTGAAAATGCTTGACCATATTCTTGTGTATTGCACCATAATGGACAGCAGTTACTGTATATTTACTTCACTATATTATCTTTAATAAAATGTTACCTTTAATCAGCTTAAATAAGATGAAGAACACAAGTATATGATGAAGCACTTACATCATATTGCTAAAGATTTACGTGCATCAAGCTCCTTACCATCTACTCACCATCTCCCTGTGCATTTTCACATCCAACTTCATACCAAAATCAAATACAAACCTTTTTCAGAGCGCTGCTTCAACATCCGAACCATTTTTATTTTATTGTTTAATTAGAAATGCTAAATTCTTTACTCATATTCATCTCAAGAGATCATTGGCTGCTTCAGAATAAATGCATGGTGTAGAGTACACTCTGAGGTTAGTGTCATTTTTGTCTGATATTTCCTGGGTGGCTCTTATTTCGCAAGATTTCTTTCAAGTCATGATGGTGATGGTATTCTGTAATTATTAATACCAGAGGAAATCTTGTACGTCAATCAACTGTCCCTTGAACATGTTGATAAAAATGACCGCTATGCATTATTCTTGGAGATGGTCCAGGACCACACATGGCACTACAGTTAATAAGGAATGCTTTTGTTAGATTTTATTCGATATTTGTACACATCACCACGGTAATATCTAGCGTTAGAGCTAACAGTTTGCTGTATTCGGGGTCCGAAAGTAAATATTTATGCAAGGAAGGTTACACATAAAGTTTCAGAGATGGGTTAATGGCTTAGGATGATTTTCACATGAATATCTCCATTCGAGAGTTTAGAAAATAGCACTTGACCCAGTGTATTCTATTTATTTCACTTTTCAGTTTGCATATCGATCTAATTTTGTGCGAAAAAAATAAACTGAATTGAATTATTCACTGAACCAATGTTGCGTATTTCGTATACACTGTTTACTGGTAAGTAAGAGTGTTAATTTGATAGTCCACATTTTCTAGCCCTGTTTTTTCCCATTTTGATAAAACTCAGAAGGAAGCTAACTGTAAAAACTGTAGAAACTGAACTATAATGTCATTGTTGCAGCTATAAAAAGTAAAGCAGCTTGTTACTGAAAAAAAAGCTACAATAGTTTGAATAGTTTGGTTCATGTTATTGAAGAGTTTTCAGCTAGCACCTACTCCTTAACCCATCTCTGAACAAGCGAAACCTTCCCAAGGTAAATAATGTAAGGTCTGAATACTAATGTGCGTAGTCTCTTCATTTAGTCAGCATGTGTTACTTATCCTGTCCAGTTCTCCGTTGTTTCTGGGGTTGTGGCCAGCTTCAGAGTATCTGAGGAGGATCTACATCCTGATTGGGTGTGCCGTGGAAAGATCAATGAGGATTGGTGGTGAAGGTTTTAAAGAGTTAAATCTGTGTTCTAAAGTGAAATTAAAGTTTTAAAAAAGTTTCCAAATTACTGCCAAGTTCCTAAAACTCGTTATCCAGTTTATTGACTTCAGTGAAGCTACAATGTCACATTGTCATGGTGATGTTATTAGGAGTCATAACTTGGTCTAGAACAGATGTTAATATTAATAATTGTAAAGTCTATTAAAGTACATTTTTCTCGTTTGGTTTTTTAGTGCCGTCCAAATAAACACAACAAACTGATGTCATTGTATGTGTGTGTATCTAATGTTCGTTGTGTTCTATTTTACATCAACGAACAATTGACAGCAAAAAACGAAGGTTTGGCATCTACGCCCCTTTCGGTGCAGATTCTTATGTGAGATGTGAGATGGAGAAAGAGGGCAGATCGGTCAATCATTTCAGTCTGATATGATACACAAAATTCATACCTTCTACACAAAATATGTAAGGGATAGCAGGTACGATTGTCTTCCTCATTTCATGATGAATATATCATCATCTTATACTGTATATGCTTCAAAGATATAGGCTTTATAGGGATAAAGTAACACGTTTTAGGTATGCCACATAACATCAGAGCTTCCTGTAATGATCTTCAGTAGAATTAAACAGCAGCAGTGGTTTCTTCCGTGAAACTGCATCACTCGCATGGCTCAGAAACAGAGAGAGTAATAACGAGAGCTAGGATTGTGTTACGGACTGTTTCACGTGTGGGCCCGTAACATTACCTTTAACAAACACTTGCATGCTTACACAAATCCTTATTGTCTAATGAAGGTAGACTGATAGTGAGAGAGTACATAGAGGACTAGATAGAGACTCATGCAGTAGTGTCACAGTTGATTCCGCTTTATCATATCGTTTGTCATGATCCTTTAGATCACTTGATATATGAAACGGTCAAGAGGGTCCAGTGGCTCAGTATATTCCAACCTCATTGCTGGGATGCTAGAATGTCTAAGGTTTTTTTTTTTTTAAAACATGCTTCTTTTCCTGGTTCTTAGACACACCCTTGCATCTGAGCCAATAAAATGCAAAGCTACTAGGATGAAGGTGTTTCAGGAACTAGCTCTAATAGTTAAATTGAATTCATTGTCTGAAGTTCAATCAATCAGGAAGATCACTGTTTTAGCCTGAGCATTAGCAGCCCATCGCTAGCATGATTTATTCATGCACTATTGTTCGTGCAGCTAAAGGACCGGCTCTGAGGACATACACGGGATTCGTAATCGCTATATTTGTGTCTTGATCAGAGATAAACCAGACAAGACGAGAGGAAGTTTTTTTAAGAAATGAAAGGTCTCTACTGTATTCAGCCAGTTAACACATGCATACTGTAACCTCTATTTCATGCTCCAGTGGACTGTTTCAGTGGAACTGTGCATGGACTGATACTCAGGCTCTACGATACTGTATTCCTGATTTTGTAGACACATACAGACCTGCTTTAACCATTTACAAAATCAGGATTGACACAGTATGTGTGTAAATACCTAAAAGATTTATTCTCCAAATACCAGAGTCAGAGTGTTAAAATATCATGTTGTGAAAAACACTTTGTTTGGAAAGTGTGATTCCAGGCCAACACTCTCACTGAGGGCTAGATTGTGGGGTGGAGGTTTAAGATGCTTGGACTATGAGGTTGGAAATAAAGATCTGGACAGCCAACGAGGGGCTCTTCATGTTGTACCTGTTTATAACCATTGGTTGGTTTCGTCCTGCGTTTTTCTTGAGTGGAGACTTCAGCCATGTTGAAGGGCGGGGACTGATTCGACATTGATTTGATGAAAGGGGCTGTAGAAAGTGTGTGAACTGAGGGGTTTTTATTCCTTGGCATGGTTTTAGTGAATGGAGGTTTGGCTAAAATCTGTGGCTTGATATGTTTTTTTCCTGCCTCGGCTTTGTTTACTTCATATCTGCCGGCCAGAGCTTTGTGTCCAGTGCCAGACGCTTTCTTGGTCACTTTTGATTTTTGATTTTTGCCAGCATTTACTGGAGGCTTTTTGTTACTGCCACTGTTAGCTTTAGGAGCTGCCTTTCCATTCATGCTGATCTTCCCACTGATGTTTATTCTACCACTGCTGGAAGCTTTACCTGAATTGTTGATTTCATTTACTTTCACTTTTCCATTCTGCTTTTTATTGTCGGATTTTAAAGCCACACTTTCCACTACGGTGCGTTTTAAATAAGGGCCTGATTTAGCTGCTACAGTCAACTTTGCTACAGTTGGTCTGGTCTTGGCAAGCTTGCTTGAGTGTAGAGCTATTTTTGTTTGTTTGCCTGAAGCAGCTGATTTAGCTGAGCTAAGTATGGCTTTATAAGATTTGCCTGGCTTAGTGGATTTGCTGCCCTACGGTTTGTGATTTTTTATATTTTGGTTTTGGATTATTAATGTATTAGGGTGGTTGAAAGTAAAAGATAAAAACAGAGAAAAGAGGGATTGAAAGTAGTGGGGAAGGGCAGGAGGAGAGAAAAAAAAGAAGGGTTGGTGTTTGATGACATAATGACATTAAGATTCCTGGTATACTGATTGTCTCAGAGACTGCTGCTGAAAATATTTAAACACAACATTCTGTTTTTATGCCAAAAAATGAAGTAAGAAATAAGTCGATGGGAGTCCATATTAAACGATAAGAACTGTTGATTATCTTTAATGGTGCAAGCAGAAAGCCTGTGGTTTGCTCAGACACTGAGAACTAGGTCCAAATAAATAAAGCCTGTAGTTCTGATTATTAAATAAATAATGCTGAAATACTGTGCAGAGAGAGAAATGATGACATACTGAGAACAAGCAACACACGGATTCAGATTATTATTATTTTTTCTGGCCATTTAATATGTCGCTGCTGCTGTAATCTGTATGAAGCCATATGAGCTATAACACTCTAAACGAAGAAATTACACTATAGATGACATATCGAAAGCTGAGACTAACCAAAAACGAGTGTTAGCACAGGTCAGGATACTGATATCTTCAGCGAGCTGCATAAAAATCACTCACTGTAAAATATTTAACAAACCAACACAATGTTTCTAACAGCAATAATAAATAACTGCGACTGGAAATATATATTAGATTTTAGCTGATTAGCTATTAGAGAAAAAAAAGAACAAAAAAACATTCACCAGTCACAACAATACGCTCCAGTAGAATGACTGACCACTTTAATATGATCACCTGTATACTAACACCAACAAGCAGACCAAATCATATTTTCTCCCCATTCTGATGTTTGATGAGAACTAAAGTGAAGTGTATCTGTATGATTATGGTTCTACCACATGATTGGCTGATTAGATAATGAGCAGAGGTACAGGTGTTCCTATTAATGTGGCCAGCAACATATATCATAATGTAAAAATCTGTACATTTTTATGTGCACACTTGCAAATTACTTTTGGGCCTACAATATACAGCATTCATTTATCATGAATTCTCAGAATTCAGCACGTGATTGTGCCAAAGAACACGTTAGCGACTTAAACACATTCATATGAAGTTCCAAATGATGTTTTACGAGCTGCTTTAGAGAGAAGGTCAGTGCAGGAAAGATTAAACACTCTATGAACCATCTAGAAGGTTTATCAGTTAAATCCTTTTATCTACTGCTTTACAGTTGCCAAATATTGTATAGATGTTATCTGGTCATTTGGACACTTGGAAACCCGGTCACTTAGTCACTTGGGCACTTGGTCACTTGGAAACTTGGGCACTTGGACACTTGGTCACTTGGAAATGTGGACACTTGTTTATTCAGACACTTGGTCACTTGGATACTTGGTCAATTGGAAACTTGGTCACTCAGACACTTAATCACTTGGACACTTGTTCCCTTGCACTACTCAGTAAGTGAGATGGGCCTGGTCAGTCTGATGGTGGCAGTACAGTGCAGTGTTGGACCATGAACTATATCTCATGAACTATTTCACTTCACTCACTAAGATCTTAGTCACTTAGTCACTTGGCCAATTGGCCACTTAGTCACTTGGACACTTGGTCCCTTGGACAAGTGGACACATGGTCACTTAGACACTTGGTCAGTTGGACACTTGGTCACTTGGACACTTAATCACTTGGACACTTGGTTCCCTTGCACTACTCAGTATGTGAGATGGGCCTGGTCAGTCTGATGGTGGCAGTACAGTGCAGTGTTGGACCATATCTCATGAACTATTTCACTTCGCTCACTAAGATCTTAAGATCATTTGAAACATTTACGACTAACCCTGGGATCTTAATAAAATTGGAGGTCAGAACAAGTCTGAATCTCATGTTGCCATTTGTACAGCTGTATCTCATGATTTGTTGCATGGATTCAAACAAACCATGAAAGCCATATTCAGGACAAGGATCTTATGATGTCTGAGTTTGAGTTAAATTCACTTTCTCAGGAACATCCTGAAATTTTATGTATCACATCTAGGCATTAATCTATAAAGGGATTTTTTTTTAAAAAAAAAAAAAAGCATTTCACATGGTATTTAATGGCATATAAGCATTTCATTTAGCCATTAATGTGTATTATTAGGGGTCCAAGCACAAAGTGCAGGAAGTCTGTGTTTTCCATCGAATTCTGATTATATCCCTTCCCTAAAGCAAAGTTACTTCAATTTTCTATGAAGATTATATTTCATTATATTTCATAATTACATCATGAAATAGCATCATGTGATGCAGGATTCTCCACATCTAGAACCGTACTTAATTAAGCTACAATGTTGGGCTAAATTGCTGTTACTAACTTTGAAACTGCCTGAATTCCCAATCCATTCACACAGACACACATTAATAATGTAGCATGGTACACTTATATTGCCAAACGTTTTGGGACACCCCTCCAAGTCATTGAATTCAGGTGTTGTTTTTCAGGGGTTGGGCTCGGCCCCTTAGTTCCAGTGAAAGGAACTCTTAATGCTTCAGCTTCATACCAGACATTCTGGACAATTTCATGCTTTGTGGGAACAGTTTGGGGATGACCCCTTCCTGTTCCAACATGACTGCACACCAGTGCACAGAGCAAGGTCCATAAAGACATGGATGAGCGAGTTTGGTGTGGATGAAATTTACTGGACTGCACAGAGTCCTGACCTCAACCTGATAGAACACCTTTGGGATGAATTAGAGTGGAGACTGTGAGCCAGATCTTCTCGTCCAACATCAGTGCTTGACCTCACAAATGCGTTTCTAGAGGAATGGTCAAAAATTCCCATAAACACACTCCTAAACCTTGTGGAAAGTGTTCCCAGAAGAGTTGAAGCTGTTATAACTGCAAAGGGCGGGACGACTCCATATTACATTCATGTGCATGTAAAGGCAGACATCCCAAAACTTTTGGCAACACAGTGTAGTTTTCTTAGTGTAAATAGTTTCTTCAGCTGGATTTGAGCAGGTGAGCGCTCATCTGTTTATATTTGCATGTTTTTATCACAGGAGAACACATTGTGCTCAAGAAAAATAAAGAATATAACTTTTAAACACAGAATATATAATAAAATATAAACCATAAAATGAAATAATTTATCATTTTGTGTCTGGTCTGTCAGTTGTTGCAACTTTAAAAGTTGCCAAACTGCTAAATTAAGACAATTTTCAGTGATTCAGTGATTGGATTATCCATACTGACATTATAGTAGAATCCTTTGTAATGTATATTTGAATAATTGCCATGAATATTAATGTTATAATATTTCTTTAACTTATTGCACTAGACAAAGCAAAGTATTTTAGCCTTTATACTTGTATTTAGATGCTGCTGAAAAACCTTGTCTGAGACACTAAAGAAAATGTGGTGACCACGGAGGAATCATCTACACACTCATCTAAAAGCTCACTCTAAAACTTGAGGCTTTTAAAGATCTTCAAGCAGACTGAATACTTTTACTGCTGCTAGCGTGAATGCTGACAAGATACAGGGAGCAAAAATAGTCTTGTCCTCAGGATGGGAGGGGCTTACTCACACTCCCCTGTCAATCACAGTGACACTAGCCAATCATGTGCGTCTGTGGACGGATATCACTTTCCTCTGAGTGTGTTGTTCAAAGTTCCCACAAGTCTATGTACTATGAAGATGTTCCTGTTCTCAGCAGCTGGTGTAAGAGTTGGTGTTTGTACTGTAATATAAATGTGATGCTCCTACAGTATGCAAAACGTGTAAAGGTTGCCAGGTCTTGAGATTATGCCCTGAAGACTGATATCATTTGCAAAGTGTGCAATAAAGATGACTGTTAATATCAGAAGAGCCAAACATCAAGTTTTCATGAGGTCTGTAAAGAACAGCAGCGTTTTATAACATAAGAATGATACTCACAAAAGTGTTGGGATCCTGAGCCTGAATCTTGGGCAGAGTAGAATCACAGTTGGGGCTGTAATGCTCACAGAAATCGTAGGCTGCCTGAGGGTTGGAAGCAATCAGCAGCTGCTGGATGTCACCCTGTAGAGAAGCAGAACCTCATGAAAAATGAAGGACACTAGTGCTGTAGTGTGGAAAACAGACATTAACGATGTGAACATTGTTTAATTCCCAAATGATCTTCACACCTTATGACCTCAGAACAATACCTTTACACAGGTGTGATTGGTTTACAACATCTTTTCCTGACCAGTCTTCATTTTCTTTATCATTTGGATATTTTGTCCATGTTCAGTTCAACTTTTTTGTTAGAAACAGTCGCTCTAGGCCTCCAGACCACAAGGGGCCACCAGGATTTTTTTTAGTAATAATAATCATGCAAAACAGCTTACATTACACATGTGGCATCTGCTTCGTAGTTATTAACAAGACTTACACAAGAAAATCTACATTTATACAAAATAAAGTACATGAAATCTTAGGAAAAGCAATTTCTCTTTCAGTAATTGGAATATATTTTATTGATTTCAATTGATACGCTGAAAGGCCTCCTACTCTGCATTTTATGTTTGGATTATTGTTTATATTAATGATTTTGTGTGTTATAACTGTAAGCATTTGTGCATTCAGATTATAAAATTTCAGAAGATCAGAAGATCACAAAGAAGCGATGATCATCAGTCTGGAGGAGAAAGAGGGGAATGATTCATTAAATTGATTGAAACTGACCGTCCATATTGTTTCTATTCACGTCAATACAGTATACTGTATATAAAGCTCATGTTGTGACACCTCCACACCTCCAGCAGAGGGTGTGATCTTCCCTACTTCTGCAACACACTAGACGTCTCCTGTCTTTCCACTATAAAAGGACTCATTCATGCATTAGATCATATTTCAAGGTCTTTATTGAGCAAGCTTTGAGCTGCTGCTTCCTGGACGGTTCAGATTTGCCCCAATAATACTGTCCCAATAAATGTAAATGGTCAACAAACCAGATAACTAACGCTTAAAAATGCAAATTTAATATTTTAAATTAATGTCCCAAATTTATATGTTTCCGTAAACCTGCTTTGTGACAATACCCATAGAGTTTAATTGACAATGTTGGTTACATATGCAGCTGTGGGTGTATGAACACCAGATCACCACTAGGGGCAGTGTTTTAACTGTACAGATCATGCTAAGATGAATAACTGATCTAATGACTGAACTAGTGCCACCATGAATGTTCTGTAGATTGACTTTTGTAGAATATTTTGAGGTTAATTACCTGGTTCACAAATTTCAGATACATAAGTTTAGACTAGAAGTCTGTGTTTGGCTACGAGGTCATTCCAGAACCATCTGGTCACCAGAGGATGAGCATGCAGTTCTCCCACTCTTTAACTGAGGTGATCTTCACCCTAATGCCCATTTCTTTAAAAAAATTCCTTGGGGGTATATGGTGTACATGTGTACGGAAATGCCAAACACAGGTATGACTCTCCAGTACGCAGCCCAGAGTGCTGTGCTCAGCCAATCAGCCACATACTAAACCAGTATAGACAGAAACTTATCACTAACCAGTATCCCAGGCTGATGGTTGAGATTACTCATGGATCTATCCAGTAAAGCAGAGTAGATCTCTGAACATCAGGTCTAGAAAGAGACCAGAAGACGTGGAATTGGAATGCTTGCCAACAAAAGTCAATATAGCATCTGCGGTCATTGTACAGGATCCATGGAGTTCTATAGTGCTGAAGGTCTTTTGGTTGTTGACCCATGTGGTAAGTAGGGAAGGTTCCACCATCTTCTCAGCATCTTGTCAAAGTGAAACACCAGATCCTTGACTTCTTAATTATGCCAGGATATGTATGTTCTTCTCTCCAGAACGTCTATGAGAACTTCTGAACAGTGACCCTGGTATGTAAATTAGGTGTGACGGGGTTGTGGACATGATCGGAAGTGCAGATTGCACCAACCAGCCAATTCTACCACACATACAGTAGCTCCAAGATACCCAAAAGGTCCAACAGGTGAGTAAAGTGAAGGAAACCAAAGTGATGGTGTGTTAGTGTTAAATAAACAGCCCCTGGTGGTTAAGAGGTGTGTCATAGTGGTTCATCTGAGCAGCTACCTTGAATTAAAATGAAATTTCTTTCAGCAACTAACAAAACCAGAAAGCAGACACCTCAGTCCACCTGCTTTGATTTTAAACTCATTTGGAGGTTTCAGATACAGTCCAGCTCGAGAGCAGTGGAAGTCCACTTCAGTTGGATCTATCAAGCTGATTGTGAAAAGAAACCCAAAAGGTTGTTGAAAGGGACTGTATATAATAATTACACGTTGGTTGATCTAATTTTCAACTAGAATCTGCAGAATTGTTTGGATTTATACCCAACCAGCAACCAGTGGATACTACAGATCCCAGAGAATCCAGAGGAACCCTATGCAGGGTATACAGGGAGAAGACACTAACACAAAGTCCCAGTGAAACAACTTATGAGGCGACAAAAACCTCAGTCCACTGCACTGACCAGATTCTCCAAAGAATGTCTGTATGTCAATGCTAAGTTTATGTTCTTTATTCATCTCAAGCATCTGTCTTCATGTCAGGACATGTACACAAAGAGTTGAATGAAAAAAAATAGCATTTAAATCGACTGCAATTCCAACTGACCTGGAAGACCTCGTTATCCAACAGACGAGAACCAAAGATAGTGATGCCCTTGTTGTCCACCACTGGCTTGTTACTTCTCGGAAGAGGTTTCGTTATTTGCTTCTTGCAGTCTAGGATCAGAGTAACGGTTTTCTTCTGCACAGAGATGGCAATGCGGTGCCACCTACAGAGTGGATGGAGGAGACAGAGCAGATGAGTGAAGGACAAGTTAAAGGACAATAAGAACATTGATTAAACATCTGAGAGGACTCGGTTCCTCTGTAGATTTTCGACTTGCACACATACTTCTGTAATTTCAGGTAAAAACCTGCAGCTTTCATTAGGTTTAATACATAATCCAGTCCTTTCCTTACTGACATACAAACATTTTTTCCGGTAATATTTAATTATTTGTTCGAAACATACAAAGGGTTTTTACTGACCTACTTGTGCAGAATAATTTAGGGCTAAACACAAGAATAATCAATAGAACACAACAACATACAACAACACATCAACACAACAACAACATATGGGCTGCAGTGACTAATGAAATTCACTCAAATTTTTACGATATTTGGACGATGTTTAGACTAAAAGTCAGTGGGTTAAAAATGTTATGAGTTTATGAGCTGAATGTTTTCTTGTTGTAAAATGTGTGTGTTATGCAGTGTTAGTGAAGCTATTCGAATCAGCACCATCAATATTCTCCATCTTACTTGTGATTAGCAAAATAAATGTTAGCTGCAGCCGTACAGACAAATATATGCAAATTGTGTTTGCGCTCTGGATGGTTTGGTTACTGACTTGCCATCAGCCAGGTTGACGCCTTTGAATAACGGGTATTTGTCCGGAGAAGGCATGCGGTTCTGGTCCTCATACAGGAAGAGAGGGGAACGTCCCAGCTCCAGGCCCAACTGCTGCACACCTTGCTCATTGTAGATGGAGAACAGGAAGGCCTGAAGCCCAGCCTTGGCCTTCACTGTGGTCATGATGGAGAAGTTCTCTGGGAAACGACCTTGTGGAAGAAGAGAAAAGATTTAAACTAACACAAAATACAGAAGGCATAGATTAGGAATAATGAAATGAAAAGCCACATAATGAAGACCTCTTTCTCTGTCTTAACAGTTAACCAAGCTGTGAAACATGTGCTGTATATATATATATATATATATATATATATATATATATATATATATATATATATACAAGTAATTTCACATAAAAGCTCTCTTGCAATTCCTCTGTGAAGCCATTCAGCCTTCAATTTTCTTGCCATTTATTCATTCAAAAACACTTTATGTAGGTTAAAATGACCGTCTTTTGAAATATGTAAACAATTTATGCAACATATTAAATCTTACAGTGTCACTGAATATTTTATTAGCACTATTATTATAAGTATGATGAAGAGAATTAAACTAATTCTACTCTGGAAAACAGAATTCAACATCACTTTTAAATAAATTCATGATATTCTTCTTCTCTGAGTTTCTTCACGTCTTCTTGCTTCCATCCGACTGTTGAAGCTGGAGCTTACAAAGCATGAGTATGTTCTCACTGTTCTTACTGTGGACAGAGATCGATCCTGTACAAGAGCATTAGATGGAGCATCAAACACCATGAAGTTCATCATCATCATCAAGAAGATGTGGAGAAAGTGGACTACAATTTCATCACCAAGATCAAGACGTCCTTTCAAGATGAAGGACCTAAAGCAACATTAAAGGAGCTGCAGAAACATCTGGCAAGTTCTGGTCACATGCAGGGAGTGGTCAGAACTCGGCAGATGGTTCTGCAAGCAGACTTTATGTGAGGAATGAAGTTCAGCATGGTGCACACACACTTCTGTACAAATATTATCTGCAATGTCCACAAACCAGCCAAAAGTATGTGGACATCGGATCATGATATGTTCAACTTATTGCTCCACTCTTCTGTGAAGGTTTTCCACTAGATGTTGGGATTAGTGATCTTTCAGCTAAAGAAGCATTAGTGAGAGCAGTCTCTGATGTTGAGGAGACTGCAGTTCATCCCATTGGTGTAAAATGGGGTTGAGTCAAAGTCAGGGCTCTGTGCAGGACACTCCAGATCTTCCACTCCAACCTTAACCTCCACACACCAAGTCTTCATGCTTCAGCACTCAGAGTTTATATGTTTTCCATTTCAGAGTAATAGCACTTACGCTTCACCACATATCTAGCAGGGCAGAAATTTCTTGTGGTAAAGTAGTCACCGTATAACAAAGCCACATTTAGCTCTTCAGTACAACCCATTCCACTGCCAGTGTTTATCCTCGGACACTGCATGCTAATGTGATTGATTTGATTCACCTGTTCACAGTGGGTGTGGTTAAAACATAATTATACAAATTAATTAATTAATTATACAGCACATCTAGTAGATTTAATTTAGATGATTTGTTCATTCACACACACAAAAAAAATAAAAATCCCCAATCTGGCAACCCTCGCAGAGTCTTGGACCCTTCCTGCTCCAATGGCTTCTCATTTTTTACCACACAGACGCTACATGGCACCCTTTCTTTTCAGCTGTTGTTCACTCAAAAGTCTTTCAAGGGCACTTGAAAGTGTACAGTGAATCAGGACTTTCTACTAGTTTTAATTGTTTTGCTGTAGGTCTAAAATCAGCTAGCTTCAAGGACACACAGTATACATATAATATAATATATTAATACATGGGTTAATAAATTGGTACCTGGGAAGAGTTGCTTGGTCGGAGCAGTGATTTGGGCCTTCTTATTGATGCGGTATGCTTGATCAGTTCCCCCATTTTGTGAGACGCAAAACCCTGGAACCTTCTGGACACCTTCAGGGAGGGAGGAAAACTGGAGAACCCGCAAAACATCAACAGGATCTGGGAATAGAGAGAAGGAAAGAAAGAGTAACTATTCACTCCAGTCATTGATGATATTCGAAGAAGTTTATCAGAACAGATTTCATGATGGTTCAAAGGTCCACCTGTACTCTTAGAATAATTGTGCCAGAACTTTGTGTAGGTGTTTGACGGAGGGAAATCCATAAATCTGTTTTCATATCCAGATTTAAAGCAAAAGTGGAAACACCAGTGAAATTATTGGGAGAATCCGACACCAGACGACCTGTGGAATGTTCTGGAAGAGTAACGAAGTATGGAAAAATAAAGATATTTACAAGGGTCTGATTATTATACCTGTGTCCAGGTACCACCTAACATACCTTAGTGAAGAAATGAAACCAGGAGTACAGAGAAAGAATCTCAACAAGAAAATCAAGTTTTCTACAAACAGGATGTGGATCTGTCTGATTATTAGCACGTGGAGTGAATATTTAAAATGTTATAATGCATATATTAATGTGTTATTAACCGAACAAAACTATAATTAACTGTAAATAAAGTGCTGTAAATATATCACTTCTAATACACAGAATCTCCAGTTTTTTAAAAACTCAAACATAATACACAATTGTTATAGTATTATTTCAATTGAATTGTATAAATGATCCGAGTATTTTAGAGCTTTTTGAGGTCTGAGATGTTTTTATAGTAGTGATATTAATGTAAAGAATCAGAGAGCACCAGGCTTCAAAACCAGCAGCAGGTTTTTAAAAATTCCACACAGCATCATAATCCTAGAACTGTGATTAAAAACGTAAAAGATTCCTCACAATAATATAGTTAAGTGTGATCGGGTCGAACCATGAGAACATGAGAACCTATGAATTGGAGGAAATTCAGCATCACGGCGGCTCAAAAATAGAAGTTTCTTCTTTTTCTTAGAATATATTTATAATCTTATAACCAGAAATGTGTCCTAACTGTATGTATTTCAAGCATATATATGTATATCTGACATATACATATCAGAAAATAAATGTAAAGTCTGAGGGAAGTAAAAACAGGCTGTGAATAATCTGATCTTTGAGTTATAATAATGCTGTATTGTTAAATATTTTTTGCCATGTATGTACTTCTGTACACACATGGAGTCTGTCACAGGGGACTCTGGGTGGGGGACATATTTTGGACGGGATGCCAGTTCATTTCAGGACACTATCACACACGCTCACACTCAATCACGCCTTCAACACACTCTTTGAACTGTTGGAGGAAACCTGAGACCCAGAAGGAAACCCCTGCAGCACCAGAAGAACATGCAAACTCCAGACACACACACATATACACACACACACCGGGAGGAGACGGTAGACTCACAACCCTGCAACCTGCTGACCACTGATCTTACTATAAATAGACATGTCCTTATCTAAACAATAATTACACAGAAATTGTGAGGTTGGGAAATAAATTTCACCCTAGAGAGCTTGATGACTATTCTGTAAAACCTCAAGCCCCATGTGGTGTAATACTCTATCTATCATCTAAACTCCCGTGTAGGCTACAGATGAGCGCGAACATGAACACAAAACCCTTCATGACGGAGGCAGAGATTTACAAACCACTCAATTGGCTCCCTGGGTCAGTATTCCAGCCACTGTCCAGCAAGGTCTGTCTCGCTCTCAATGGCAAAATCCTTCTAGTGCATTAGAACGGTTGCTCACTAAAAAATCCTATAATGCACCACAAAATCTGCTGTAGCTCTCACATGATTACTTACGTTTGGATTTTTGACTTTAAATGATGCATCGATTTAGGATTAATTAATTCATTAATTAATTATTAATGAATGTAGTTTCTTATTACTACTTTATATTAATTTTATTCATTGTAAAATGAAAAGTGCCAGTGTAGTAGAAATCTATCATTGTACAAATATCGGCACAATATTTACAATATTAAGAGTCTTGTATTTATTTAAAAACAATCTAGAATAATCTAATAAAGTAAAATATTAGTATTTGTGCTTGCTAAGATTTTATTTTATTTTTATTTTTTTTGCGGTGAATCACAGGCCTGAACTCGGTCATATGGACAAGAACTTAATATTCCACCCACAAAAAATAAATAAAATAAAATAATTTAGTGAGCACAGCCGTCACAATGCCCTTTTAATCTGAACTACAGTCACCCAAAATCACTCAAAACCCAAATATCTCAATATTTAGCCATATAATCACAATCAGAGAGCTGTCTTTATCCCAGCATCAGAATTCAAAAGTCCTTTTTTTCTCTACACAGGCTGTAAAAAATATTCGAGCAATTTTTCCAGGATCATGTGACCGACAGGTGCTTCCTGCTCAGGTGTGTCCTTCTAGATCGAGTGTTTCAACAATGTATATCTCTGAACATCTGCTCTTTCTCACTAGACCATTCTGAAGCTGAGTAAAGAGGCACAGAGGCACTGCACGAGCACTGAGCAGAACCAACACAAGTCCTGAAAAAGAAAGACTGGTGTGCTAACGACCAGACACCGAACAGATTAGCCAAAGAAAAGAGAGAAACACTGTGGGAGCAATGAAGAAAAGCCCTAAAACAGCAGTCAGTGACATCACCAACAAGGCAGGAGCGAAGGTCTCATAATCCACCGCTGGAAGAAGAATTCAAGAGCAGAAAAATATAGAGACCACTCCACAAGATACAAGAGTTGCCCAGTTGAGTTATTGAGTTTCCCAGTCGTAATTACGACTTGAGGGGTCTTTCATGTGCAACTTCCCAATGGAAAACTCGTATTTATGATACATCCGATAGCATTCGATCAGCTTGACTGAGAGGGGGTGTGGTTTTCACCCAGAAACTCTGTACCTTCGCTTACACCATTAATTGTTCAACATTAAAGAGTTTATATGTCTTAAATCAGAATTCACATCCTCATAACTGATGATAAAAAAAATTTCATGTGTCAATTTTCCCCATGATTATTGATTACAAAACATAACTACTAGCTGCTGCAGTTTATCCTTAAATCTATACTGTAGGCTACATAGAGTATGTTCTCCCCATGTTCCTGGGGTTTTCTCTGGGTTCTCAGGTTTCCTCCTCCAGTCTAGTATTGTAAGCTGATAGGCATCTCTAAATAGACTGTAGTATGTGAAGGTGTGTGTGTGTGTGTGTGTCCTGCAATGTGTTGCCCTGGGATATACTCCAGGTTCCCTGAAAAATGGATGGATTGGAGGATTTATCTGTTACCTCCCCCTGGTGGACATCTGAAGATATTACACCAGACAAGACAAATTAAAATGAAGTCTAGCAGACTACAAGGTAAAGCAGATACAGGGTACTGGTATTGGGCTCCCTTTATAGGGACAGTTCTGCTCAAGCCTCAAAACACTGACCATTCTAACCTTTCCTGATGGTCCACCACACTGTAGGACATTCCCATCTGGGGTCAAAACCAAAGAGTCTCACTGGTTCCTTGATTCATGACCAGTGTCACGCACCACATTATTTACTGGACTGCAAGCATAAAGCTCACCACATGTGAATCAATAATCCAGCATCATTAATCCTTAAGACATAGAACAGTGTCCTTAAGACTAAGAAATCCTAAATCCTCACTCCTCAATTCTCAATCCTCACTCCTCAATTCTCAATCCACACTCCTCAATCTTCACTCCCCACTCCTCACTCCTCAATCTAATCCCCAATCTTCACTCCCCACTCCTCACTCCTCAATCTAATCCTCAATCCACACTCCTCAATCCTCACTCCTCAATCTAATCCTCAATCCTCACTCCTCCATCTTCACTCCTCACTCCTAAATCCTCACTCCTTAATCCAATCCTCAATCCTCACTCCTCAGTCCTCACTCCTCAATCTAATCCTCAATCATCACTCCTCAATCCTCACTCCTCAATCCTCACTCATCAAGTCTCATTCCTCAATCCTCATTCCCCAATCCTTACTCCTCAATCTTCAATCTTCACTCCTCAATCCTCGCTCCTTACTCTTCAATCCTTAATCCTCACTCCTCACTCCTCATTCCTCAATCCTTACTTCTGTTATGACATAAAAAGCATCAATGGACCAATGAGCTGCTCTGTAAAAATCATTTTTTCATTCTCATTAAAGGCTTTTTCAGTGACAGGGTGAACATTTCAGATGGAATGTGATGGCAGAAGCCACATTAAGAAGAAAAAGTCTAAACTAATTACTGGAGTCGTGACATGAGTAGCTGAGGACTTTCTTTTAAACACGCCTGTGAAGTGGTCATGGACTTGTGGTGGATTTTGTCATGTACAAGCACGTCATCTTCAATAAAGAGTCGATTAAAACTGCAGTAAATAGTGCAATACGCAGCAGATATGGAGCTAAATTTCAGAGTTTAGTTTCTACTGTTCAAAAGTAATGTCATGAGTACCTGTGAAATTCCTCAGGAGTTTACTGAATCAATGCAAAATACAAAGATTATTCATATCAACACTTTATTATAAAACGCTGACATCTATCTGGATTTGGTTCAGAAGACCTGAGAAACCACTTCCTGTCTCAGCCGTGGATTTGCTTGGTCATTTCCTGTTTTATTTAGAAAACAACAAACAAAAACGATGCTCTTTCTTTGGATTCAGAAGCTACATATAACAGACAGGAGCTTTATTTTCACCAAACAGTGGCAGCAAATACTATAAATATAAATATGAATATAAGCCATAATAAATATGACATATATATATATATATCATATTTTAAAGATGTGTAGCTTATTCTTTTGACTGACTGACTAACTGAAATCTGACAATTTTTTTTTCATTCAGACATTTACATCAGTGTCAGTAAATGAAATTTCAATAAGAATCGGATCCAAATTCATCATTAATTTTAATATTTTAATATTTATAAATATAAACAAATGTTTTTACAGAAGTAGAAATAATTCTATATCGCAATGTGGAAAATTCTACACTTTATTTCTTTCTTTATTAGGGTTTAGAAATTCTTCAATACTTTTCTAAATCTATATTTTTTTAAATTCAGCCTTAGGGGATGTGCAATATACATATATATATATACATCCTTAAATTAAATTTCTAAAATCTTTAAAACTCTGTGTATATTCAGTAGTTGTGCCTGATTCCCAAGTTTATTATTCCCATGCTTCATTAAAACTAGCACAGCTCTACAAGTTTATCCCTTCACTTCTCCATTTTTTATATTTAAGTCTCAACTTGCACCATTTTGAAAAGAATTCATTTCTAAACACGCAAACTAACCCTGTGTGTATTGAAGCTGTTACAGTTACACAGTTACACATTTTCATACATCATAAACATTTTCCTGTTTTAAGTTTTTAGTTTACTTCTTCAGGCAGCTGACCACACCCCCTTTATATGATGTCACAAGTCATTTCTATCAAGCACATCCACAGCCTGCTCAGTTTAATTACCTGATGTCCCAAACTGCCCCTGAACTCACCCTACACAGGACACAGCTTTTTTCTGGACAGTGTAATTTCCTAGCATTCCTTTAGGTGGACTCCAACATCTGCCTAGGTGCATGCAGAGGTCTGTGCCGCTTTCTAACAGTGACCCAGTCACACACGGCTCACACAGTAAAGCATTCATCTTACTATTAAACTCTGGCTTTTTACGGGTGAAAAAAACCTGCTTTCCCCTGACGTTTGCGGTTACACAAACATTACTGAACAAAGCGCGCACACAGGAGACACTAACTCTTTCACTCACTTCTTATAATCACCCATTCATTAAAACCTACATGTCCAAATACATCACACTTTGAAGCAACATTTAATTTCATCTGGAAGAGATTTGTTTTTTTAGCACAAATGAGATATTTGCATCATCATCATCATCATCATCAGTAACAACAAAAAGAGTCACACAAATTTATTTACCTGTTACAGCTTATTTTTCTCTCTTTAAAGCAATATAGACATTAATTATCACTGTAATCTAGATGAATAAATGATAAATGACATAAGAAGTATATATATATATATATATATATATATATATATATATATATATATATATATATATATATATATATATATATATATATATCCAGTACTGTTACAGGCTGTTTTTGGAGAATAATATAATCCTATATATAATACACACAATTAATGACTAGATGTTAGGCCAGGTCTGATTCTAAACCTCAAGATTTATACAGTAAATGGAGAAATCAAGGACTAAAAAAGCTCGACTCAATCCACAGCTTAAACATTTGTACAGCCAGCATCAGTGACCTGCAGCCCGCCCTGATGGACAGCACCGTCCTAGCCTCTGTCACCTCCTGGAATACGCGCGTGCACCCAGGGGCTTTTATCTCACACCTAGGAATGTGCACATTATCTATTTCAAAGTATAAGAACATGTTTAACGCGTCTAGACAAGATTTTTCAAAGGGTCTGTAATCTGTCGCGTAATCACCGTATGCCGTAACAATCAGAAAGAAACAAACGCACGCGCAAAGATTCTGCTTGTACAGAAGGTTGCAGATGTTCTGAAGCTGGGTTTTTATCAATCTTCAACAAAATGCACCTTACCTGCTTGCGCCTGGAGAATCAGGCACAGGATGAACACAAGACTTAGCAGGTGGGATAAAGGGTCTTGGATCCACGGTCTTCGTTTCATCCGAATATCCATAGTTTCCAAGGTTTGGAGAGACTACAAGGCACGAGACAAGATTGCTTTCATAAATGCCGGTTTCTGTGCGATACAAATCGGATTTTTTCATTCACCCACCTGTTTTAAAACTTTTACATCAAAGTTAAATAGTAGTTAAAGGTAATAAATATGACGCTAAGGAGCCATTGAGTCAGAAGGAGTGAAGAGAGAGCAGAGAGAGAGAGAGAGAGAGAGAGAGAGAGAGAGATTTGGATTCACACTTTCTCTCTCCCAGTCTCTCTTCCACTTCTTACTTTTACTCCCCGAAAAAGCTAGGAAGGATGTGTAAGTGAGAGAGGGGGAGAGAGAGAGGGAGAGAGAGAGGGAGAAAGTTGGTGGAGAAAGGGTGGGAGGGATGGAGGGATGAAGAGAGAGAGAGGGAGGGAAGGTGCACGCGCAACCACACTAATCACAGGCTACACGTCGGCTCGAGAGACAGACGCGCTATTGTGCAAAGTCTTTCCCGGTTTAACAGCCTGATTATTTCCTTACACTAATCTGATTGTACATTTCCTTATCTTCCACACAGTCATTACTGAGTGATAAGTGAATATTATCATCAGAACGAGATATCCTTGCATATAAACCTCATTTAACCAAGCTAATACATAAGAAGAATTTATTAGGTGTGGAAAAAATGATCTATAATAATAATAATAATAATAATAATAATAATAATCCCAGAGTCACGTGACCTGCACTACATGCTAGTATTTTCTCAAGAAAGAATACACACTGTAAACCACAGGCTAAACGGAATCCCGGGTCTATCATGTTTCACACTGTTCACACTAATAAACACCCAGGATTACACGTTAATCACGATCTGGCGTTTCACACTACATTCCTAAACCCTGGGTTAACACTCTTGTTTGTGCAGTCAACAACCGTGATTGGATAAACACAGCGTGCGCTGCTTTTTAAATAACAGCTTGCCTTTTGTCTTGTTGCTAAGCATCTCGTCGTAACACACAGCGCACTGAAATAGTGCTTTTAAACCTGTTTCACACATCAGGGTTTCATTATATATATATATATATATACTATATTGGGACACCCCTCCAAATCATGGAATTCAGGTGTTGTTTTTCAGGGGTTGGGCACGGCCCCTTAGTTCCAGTGAAAGGAACTCTTAATGCTTCAGCTTCATACCAAGACATTTTGGACAATTTCATGCTCTTTGTGGGAATAGTTTGGGGATGACCCCTTCCTGTTCCAACATGACTGCACACCAGTGACCAAAGCAAGGTCCATAAAGACATGGATGAGTGAGTTTGGTGTGGAGGAACGTGACTGGCCTGCACAGAGTCCTGACCTCAACCCGATAGAACACCTTTGGGATGAATTAGGGCGGGGACTGCGAGCCAGGCCTTCTTCTTCGTCCAACATCTGAGTCTGAAAGTTATAATACATGATATTCTGTGATATTTGTGATAATTTACCTTGCTGTTTAATGTCACCAGGAGCTTTAGTTATACTACAGATATACTTTAGTCTATATGTTTACTGTAGCAGGTTTCAGTGGTCTTTGGCCAGCATGGGTATTCTAGGCAGCTATGCATATAAGAGCTAATAATGGACCCTTAATCCTGTCAGAGGTATCTAAGGGGGATTTTACTTGGCAGTTTATCATAGGTGAGGTTTGGGTCTCAACTGAATCCTGGAAGTCTGAAACACTGTGGGGTACTGGAAACAATCACCCTGGGATTCAGACCACTGGACTCCTGGACATTCAGGTGGTGCTCTGAAACTATGTGGGTTTTAGAGATGAAGTACTGTTTGAGGGTAAGTCTGAATGGTGTCCATGCCACTCAGGAAGGTCCTGCTCTTCCGGGTGGATGGAAAAAAAACTGGCATCAGATTATTTGCTTTGGCTCAAGAAGGTTTATTTTGGATGTTTATGGTATGAAGAAGTAAAACTGGGGCTGATTTCTTTAAAACTCAAAGAAGGTAAGGCTCTGGGTTACTGATCAGAGGCACAGCTGCCCCTGTAGGGCTCTTTAGCAAGCTGCCCTGTCCAATGGTGTGTATGGTGTCTGACCCTGCACTCTGACCCTAACAAGTTAGCATACTCAAGGAAAAGAATTTTACTGTGCTGTAGTGTCTCTGTGACAAATAAAGGCTTCTTCTTCAAGAAGATTCAAGCAGATTACCACACACACACATACACACACATACATACATACATACACACACACAAACACACGGGTATTGAGTAGATACTCACCTGATAGTAATTATAATAATCTGCAGTAGGTTGAAGTGGACAGTGGTAAACTGGAGTTCTTTTCCAGGTAAAGGTCACTTAATGACACAGTATGAGGGCAGTAACACAGTCCAAGCTGGAGGTTAAAAAAACACACAGTATTTTATTTCAGCTTTATTTCTTAGATTTTCAGTTGAGAGATGTTGCGTAAGAAAGAAGATGGAAATACATCAGTGTCATTATTCCTAAAGAACAGAGCTGATGGGAAAACCTTACAGAGGAACGAGAGGCTGGTGTTTCAGATCAGAGCAGGTTTCTCGAGGAGTGTCCACAAACAGAATGTTTATAAAAGCGTGGGAACTTGGACCAGTCTGAGTGTGACGTCTTGTGTGACATTGTTCTTGATTTCTTCTGCATCAAACAAAAAAAAAAACACTGGTGTTTTGGCTTTTTAGTGAATTCTAAATGCTTCAAATTTCAACCATGTGGTCACTTTTCTTTTTCGTACTAATTTTGTATGTACATAACAAAAACAATCCTGTGCCACAAATACATTGGATGCTGTATGGCTCAGACAGTGTCTGTGGTGCATGGACCACAGGATTGTGCTAAATTCACCGTTTGGAACGTTCTGGAATTTTTTTTTTTTTTTCATACAAAACGAAGCCTGAGGTGACAGTGGTGAGATGATCTAAGGAAGAAACCTTGAGAGGAACCAGGCTCAGAAGGGAACCTCATCCTCTCTTAGGTGACACTGGACACTAAATAATGTAACTGTCCTTTCTACAACAGCAACCAAGAGCTCCTGAGGAACTAATCAGTGTTCTGATGAGAAATCAACATCACACACACTGTACTGTGTATTTATGTTTTATTCCTATTTTGGGGGCGTTACCAGGTGGAGTACACAAACGGAAAAGCAAAATATCACCACAGACAGACACTGCAAGTACTTGTGGCTAGCCTGGCTATTTAAAAATTGGACCTTGTAATTACAATAAAGCAGCCAAGAGTTCCTCACATGGTCTGTATTTTACTGGGCAGGGCTGCAAACCATGTACACACCCTACAATGTACCGAAATAGACGGGAAGCTTGAGAGCAGATACGCTGGATGTATGTGTGTTTATGTCATCTGCTATAGAATTAAACTATAGATACAGGTGTGTGTGTCGGTTATATTAGGATTCTGAACAATTAGCAAAAGTATGTTAAATATCCACAATTATAGAAGTATACATTTATCTTAAAAACGTAGCTCCAAAGCAGGAAGAGGGCTAGTTTCAGAGGAAGTTAGGAAAACAGATTCAGTTTATTGTGATGGAAAACAGTGCACTGATTAAAATGCTTTAATGCCTATATGGATGATACACTATATTATAACTATAAGTTATGGAATGTCTGCATTTACATGCACATGAATGTAATATGGAGTTGTCCCGCCCTTTGCAGGTATAACAGCTTCAAATCTTCTGTTAAGGCTTTCCACAAGGTTTAGGAGTGTGTTTATGGGAATTTGTTGACCATTCCTCTAGAAGCGCATTTGTGAGGTCAGGCAGTGATGTTGGACGAGAAAGTCTGACTCGCAGTCTCCACTCTAATTCACCTTCCCTAAGGTGTTCTATCAGGTTGAGGTCAGGACTCAACTTCCTCCACACCAAACTCGCTCATCCATGTCTTTATGGATCTTGCTTTGTGCACTGTTGTGCAGTCATGTTGGAACAGGAAGAGGTCATCCCCAAACTGTTCCCACAAAGCATCAAATTGTCCAAATTGTCTTGGCATTAAGCTGAAGCGTTAAGAGTTCCTCTTACTGGAACTAAGGGGCCTGAATTCAGTGATTTGGAGGGGTGTCCCAAAACGTTTGGCAATATAGTGTATTTTAAATTGCTTAGACAAAGTAGTGAAATCTGCAGATGATTGTCATGTCCAGAAGTTAGCAGAGTTTATTCAAAAATTGAGGGGATTTCAGTAGGTTGGCGTCACTCTTTTTTAATTCACCTAGTCCCTGAGGTTAGCTTCGGAGACAAACGTACATAAACCTACTTAACCTAGCATCTGGCTGGCTGTCGCAGAGAATGCCATGTTGCTAGTTTTAACAAACAAAATGGACAGAAAACATAAGAAGACGTGAAGCATACAAATTAACTGGCACTTTAATTAAATGTTTATTCTTGACTCAAACTGTATTCCCATGCCTGTAGAGTCAGGGCAGTCCATCACGATATGCTAGTTAATACTCAAACATCAGGGTGATTATAAAGCTTCTGCAGTGGGTGGTGTAGAGGCGGTGGTGTAGAGGCGGTGGTGGCTCGGTGGTTAAAACATGTGGCTATGGATCAGAAGGCTATGAGTTCAGATCCTGGAACGCTGCCAGAATAAACCCCTTGAGGAAAGCTCTTAACCTTCATCTGCTCAGCTTAATTGTAAGTTGCTCCGGATCAAAGCGTCTGCGGAAACCTCAGAGAGAAAACCTTTCTACAGTAATTTGCTAACTTATCTAACATAAAATTCAATCATATAAAATGTACAACGAAACACGTGATATCTCTACCACCACCATGCTTTACCCCGGGGACGGTGTTCTCATGGTTATGAAATTTCAAGCAAACTTACAGATTGTGCCATAATAATCACCTGAACAGGAAGTGAGCATGCTCTCGATCTGTAGCAGCTGAAGATGGTGAGCAGGTGCTTGTCAAGGTTTACTTTCTTGAGTGACCTCAGAAAGTAGAGCTGCTAGTAGAGTAGAGGGAAAATATAAAGTCAGGAAGTGCCATGCAGACATACTTTTACCCGAAAAGACTGAGTGATGTAATAAAACCAAAAGGTGCTTCAAGAAAATATTACCTTAGGGGTGTGCATACTTATGCAACGAGATTATTGTAACTTTTCTGTTATTCTCTTAATTGTTTCTGATTGTTTTTCTTGTCATTTGTATACATCATAAATCACAATTGCGTACACACACACACACACCTTTGATTTTCTGGGTGTGAAAGAGTGAAAGTGCTGGAGAAGCTTGTGAGACACACACACAGGTGCACACACCCTCATAAGCCTGGGCAGGTGTGTTGGCACTGCCAGGTGTTTCCAGAATCAGTGTTCTGACATGGTGGAGACTCTGATCTGGATCCTGGACACACTTCAGGCCTCTCCTGATCTAACAGGCATGCACCAGTATCCAAGGGTGGACTCAGGGTGTAGCCGGACCTCAGTCCACCGAAGCCTTATTTAGTGTGACGTACCTGCTTGGTGAAGGTCAGGTGTGTGCATGTGGATATTTACAAATATAGACCGGAGCGAATACGGATAAACTTCCAGGGCTGAAAGCATAGACTAAAGGCAGCAGTTAGAATTTTTAGGATCAATTGGATAAAACCCCGGCCAATTGATCCTAAAAATTGCTGCCTTTAGTCTATGCTAAAACAAAGTGAGATGTTTGTAGATGGGTCCTGCAGGAGTGAGGTACAGTGTGGAATGTGTACAACAGAAGCATACAGGAAGTAGAGGAGAGGAATTAGCTTATATCACTCCACTGATAGTTAGTGGAGCGGAATTCTTGGAGCGCATTCTCACCACCTGACCAGTCAGAAAACCAGAAATCCACCTTTGGACAATGGTCTGAGACAGGGACATCTGTGCAAGGTAAGCCATGTGGTTCTTCAGCACTCATCCAGAAACTCCATCAGATTCCAGACCTGGAATTCACCCTGCATATCAAGAACACAAGTCTGTTGCAATTGTCTGGTCTCTCTGGGCATGTGTCAAAGTGAGCAAAGGTACTGAGCTCCTCTGCTAATCTGCTGTTGCTATTGGAGGGTGTCCATTATTGCCGATTAGGTTGATGAGGAACTGGTTACCTTCCCATCCATGTCATGAGTCACTGCTGGTGAAGTGGATGGTCAGCTGTCTTATTTGATGCCTCCTGTCAAGTTGGAAACTAGGACACTGTATCCCGAGCTCCCAGTGTGACCACTTCTTCTTTCCGGACCTGCCTGATCGATCCAGATAATCTATCCCTGGTTGGAGTCTCGTCCCTTGGTGGTGGTCACTGCTGCTGTGCATAGATCTGTGACCTTGCTGTGGATAGAACCACTTGGAGACTATCACGCCATCTCTGAATTCATTCTATACAGTCCTGGAGTTGAGAGAAGACATGCTCAAGTTATGGCCTTACTGTCAGTAAACTTTATCCTGCTGCTGAGGAGTCTGTAGGCTGGTATTAGGAACAGAGTGATATGGTCTGACTATTCCATGCATCCTTTAGGTTGGTGTAAATCTGCTCTAATGTGTCTAATCCATGTCCTGCTGGAAAAATATGGGCAAATATGCCACATTAAAGTCACAATGATGATAAATACCATCTTTTTACTATCTACCAATTTGCAAAATGTTGTTGGATTATTGGTAAAATAGCTTGTCTTGTCCTAGTGTGTGTTGATATAGAACAGTATCACAACATGAATGTCTGGGTAGAAGGAAGGAAGTCCTTACAGCAGTCAGCCATCAAGGATTCTAGACAGGTTTTTGTTACATGGTGTTTGAAGCTTGTGTTCTGAACTTTTTGTAAGTTTTGTTAGGTTTGTTTACACAAAGACATGTATAAGTTTGTCATTATCAGCAGTTCGGAGAATGTCATAGTCCCTGAAAATATTTCAGAAGTGACAGAATGTTGTTTTGCTAAAGCTATGGTCACTTTCCACCACTCTTTGACACTCTTTGACTTTCTCAGACTTTCCCAATTACAATAATGTCAGTTTTATCATTGTTCAGCTGCAGAAACATACGATACATCCAGTACTTGCTGTCTTTTAAGCAGTCAAATAAAGCTCCTTCGAGGGTTGGGAGCTGATGAGCTGTGTGTCGTAAAGATGGAAGGAAATGTTCACACAAACAGAATAGCTTGTGAATGAGCTTCTTCTATCCGAGCCGAGTCACCCTTGGCCTCTGGACTGCTATTCTGAATATCAGATTGTGGCGGCACGGTGGCTTAGTGGTTAGCATGTTCGCCTCACACCTCCAGTATCCTGGCTTTGAGTCTTGCTCCTGCTCACTGTGTGTTTCCTCCCACAGTCCAAAGACATGCTACTAGGCTGATTGGAATCTCTAAATGTGAATGAGTGTGTGCCCTGCGATGGGTTGGCACTCTGTCCAGGGTGTATCTTGCCTTTATGCCCGATGACGCCTGAGATAGGCACAGGCTCCCCGTGACCCGAGGATAGATCGGATAAGCGGTACAGACAATGAAATGAAAAATGTCCGAATGCAGTTAGTTTTGTTGAGCTGCCCTTTTTACACAATTACAAAAACTATATTCAGAGTTTACAAAAAGCCCTGAAATGTCCAACATGTCCACAAAGCTAATTTTATCATATTTTTTGCTACGATTTATGGCTCTACAGACCCAGGCAACACTTTGCCTTTGTTTTCTCTTACTCTGCAAATGTCATTTTTGGATCCTAACATCTAATCTCCAAAATAGCATTACAGTTTACATTATTGTCTTTCACACACGGAACCCTGTAGGCCAAAGGGACCGTAGGCCGCAGGGAAACTCATAGTCAAGCAGCTGGTCGTCTTCCTGAACACTTTGCATTAAGTGAGATTTCAGTTTTTCATCAGACAAGCTCCATTCCTTCATCACTTTTGTCACTTTTTCGATCAGATATTTTTAAGACACAAAGCAGGCAAACTGCTGGATCTGCTTTTATGCCAGTTGCAAACTTCACAGTGATCCATCACCACCAATCACTGAACAATGCACCAATATCTTACCTTTATCCCTTTCTTTTTAAATATCTGCTTCTTAGGTGAAAGTTTAAGGAAGACGGAGAAAGTTCTAACTCCCTTCATACCATGCTCTCCTTTTAAAATTCCCCTGAACTTTATACCTGAACTCAAAATAATTTAAAGACAAAGCAATAGTCAGTTCTACATGCTAATCTTTACATACAGGATTACTAAATCATTTTAATGGAAGATTTTAGTGCACAGTTCATGACAACTGCAAAAAAGTTTGATTGTTTATTGTTATTTAACATCGTCATGTTGCTGCACACTGGCAAAAAGTGTCCTAGAATAACGGTCATGAAATTGCTAAATATTTTACCGGTCAGTTTGGATGCCTGCAGGACAGGAATGTAGGTGGCTTTATAATGGATATTGATTTGATTTAGAATTTTGCAGGTTTGCATTATATACTGACCACATGAAATAAATAACACCTTTTAATGTACATTTTTAGTCTTTTATTTTGTTTGTGGGGTTTTTTTAAAGGCTCAAAAAGCAACTTACAAACATCCAAAACCTACAATAATATGAACAAATACTAATTCCACAAAAACAAAAAAATTCAGATGTGCAAAATTTACGCAGACAATGCCACCTACCTGCTACACAAGCACTTGCATGCATAGTCATGTTTCAAGTATAACCCTGAACTTCACTTTTATGGAAATGATTCGAAATATTTATGGATATTTTACTGCCAGGATAAAGACAGTGACATGGCATGATAATAATTCTGATGGCAAGGCTTGAAAATTCTAATCACGTAAAAATGACAGATCAAAACCTTGACCAACAACGAAGTGAATTTGGACAAGCGAGGAAAATACAGTGGGAGAAATTACAGGAATTTATAGAGAAGAGTGGAAGGAAGCCAAGAGGCATGTGAATGAAGCAGGGATATGAATGAGGGCCATTGATGGCGCGCGCGCGAGAGAGAGAGAGAGAGAGAGTATTTACATAGAGAAGAGTAGATTGACAACAAGGCGACTAAGAGGGTGGGGTCACTTTAGTTGACCTGTTGAATAAGGGATACTTACAAAATGGGAATCAAACAAAAATAAACAGAACTCAATTCCATAAAATCTATATAACAGTATGTGAGAGGTATATTCTGTAATAGCTTCTGATTAGTTCTTCTTGTCATTTCCGTGTACAATAAACAGCACATACGGACTGATTTCCATAACTGTTGAATCCTTTCAGCTTGGGCGTGCATTCGTAACGCCGAGCATGTGCAGCGTCAGCACACCAGGCCACACTACACAGCCGCTGTTGGGAAAACAGGTCCATTTATAACCTCGGTGAGTCTGGAGGTTAAATTACACTTTTCAGAGCCAATCTGAAGAGAACCACACACATTATTGTAGATAAAGATCAGCCTGTGACTCCCTGTTAAATGCCTTAAATGCGCTAAATGCTTATACAGTTTAACACCTCACTGCTTCCTCAGTATTTAAGGTTTGATCTTGTGATATGAAGACTGTGAGATCAATGACGGAGAGCCAGCTTGCTCTTTGAGCTATGTACTCTTGATTGCAGGTCTCTTTTAAGTGCTAGTTATTTTGACTAAACGTCTTTACTTTCATAATCAAGTACAGCAAAATTGATACCTTGATTAGGACAAGAATGTGAAGGGAAAAATACTTGAGAAGGAAACGTACACTAATATACAACAGTAAAAATGGATGAAAAGGAAGTTGGGTTTGTTAACAGTAGTGCACTTTTAATATATTGGAGAGTATTAAGCAAATGTAGAAGAAGAAGAAGAAGAAGAAGAAGAAGAAGAAGAAGAAGAAGAAGAAGAAGATTTATTATTGTCACATATACACCGATCAAGCATAAAATTATGACCACCTGACGAATATTGTGTCGGTTCCCGATTTGCTGCCAAAACAGCCCTGACCCGTTATGTGCTGTGTATTCTGACACCTTTCTATCAGAACCAGCATTAACTTCTTCAGCAATTTGAGCAAAACGTGCATCAGTGAGCCTTGGCCGCCCATGACCCTGTCGCCGGTTCACCACTGTTCCTTCCTTGGACCACTTTTTGATAGATACTGACCACTGCAGACCGGGAACACCCCACAAGATGCTCTGATCTTAGTCTAAACATCACAATTTGGCCTCAAATGTTTAAGCTTGCCCAATTTTCCTGCTTCTAACACTCAACTCTGAAGACAAAATGTTGACTTGCTGCCTAATATATCCCACCCACTAACAGCCATGATGAGGAGATTATCAGTCTTATTCACTTCACCTCTCACTGCTCACAATGTTATGGCTGATCGGTGTACAATACAGCAGAGTGAAATATTTCTTTGGAAGTTGGGGTCAGAGCTCAGGGTCAGCCATGATACAACACCCTGGAGCAGAGAGGGTTAACCAGTGCAGCTAACCAGTGCTGGAGCTTGAAACCCTCTCACCAACCCAAAGCCTTAACTACTTGAGCTACTACTGCCACTGTAAGCAGGAGAAAAGATAAAGCAGGTTCTGTGGTGTCCTGGACTGACAGTTACTTAAGATTATCTACAGCATGTGACAAAAACTGTTTAATGCATGTGGAGGAAATGTCTGTGATATAGTTCTGATGGACGTTTGAGTCTCTGGTGGACTCGCCAGGCCACAGGCACTGGTCAACTCTGATCTTCTACTGTCTACAGAGAAACATCTGCTGCCTCCATGTTTGTTCATTCCACTTGACTTTCCGATGAGTTTCCTGTTCAGGGAATCAGGTTTATTGATATTAAAGGACACACTGGAATGGAATGAGTACTGGAGGGAGTTTTGTACATGAATGACCCACCAAAGTAGCAACTGCAGCCTTCTTTTTGGAGGAGCATTAAGACTTCATGAATCTACCTATTATTGGCAAGTTTTTCAGTCAGGTCACCCAAAAGCACAGTATTCCCTATTATTTCAAATAGTACCAATGCTCTACTTTGAAAATGTTCAGGTCTACACATACCAAATTATATCCCTTATTTCAACATTTTGTTCTCTTTAAGATCTCAAGAAAAGCAGAAAACAGCATCAGCCTTTGTATTCTTGGAGCCAAGTTAGCATGAATTTCAACTATTTGAAGAAAATAGCCCAGACATCTTGGTAGTGGGTTAGTCTCTTTGCTGACTTTACTGGTTTCTGTGGTCAGTTAAGATAAGAAAAGCCTGTTCTGCAACATTCAGCCAGTATCACCAGTATCTCCTGCTTTAATGGTCAGCAGCTGAATGGGGTTTCCTAAAATAGAATGCACAAGGAGCAAACTCTGGTGGATTCCCATGGTATTGAGCAAGGATAGCCCAAATATCTTCACCGTATAAAGTGTCCTGTCCAAGAAGCTGGGTGGTATTAGTGAAGAGCAGAGGAACTAATAAATTGATCCTTTAATGTTTGAAGAGATATAGCCAGGAATGAACCTCCTGTAAAAGTTTGTTTGTCTCAAGAATCTCTGTAGCTGTGGCCATGAGATTTTTGCTTTAGCTATGGTTTTGTCCATCTTCACTCCTTCCGAAGCAATGATCTGCCCAAGCTGTCTTATTCTCCAGAACTTATTGGTGTACATGTTTCTTCAATGGTCCAGTTCTGAGGAGGAGTAGATAAGCATATCATATATTTAACATTGCTCAGAGAAGCTCATTTGTAAATGCTTGGAACACTGAGATGGTCCAGGAGACATAATAAAGTGTGGCCAGACATGATGAGGACGTCTTCCAGTCATAGAGGACTAACGCACCAATTGTGCTTCACTTTGACAGAACTGAGGCCGGAGATAGATAATAGGATAAATGAATGCATTTGAATGGCAGCAGCTATGTAACATCTCAGCTCCATTTCCTTTCCCACAACACAGGGTCTATCAAATGCTAGAATGTTTATGGGAGTCCAGTATAGGATGTCATGCACACCAATTGTCACAGAAACAATTTAGTGACCTTGTAGAAAGGAGTGGAGTCATCCTGTTAGAGACCACACCCATTACACCCATTCAAACTCATCCAAATGTGGCAAAGAGCTGATAAAATCATATCCAGAGACCTTAAAGCTATAATTGCCTCCAGAGGTGGTCCAGAAGGCTGTCACGTTTTGTGACAATAAAAAATACACTATATTGCCAAACAGTTTGGGACATCTGAATGAATGCATGAATGTAATATGGAGTTGGCCCTCCCTATGCAGCTATAACAGCTTCAACTGTTCTGAGAAGGCTTTCCACAAGGTTTAAGTGTGTGTTAATGGGAATTTTTGACCATTCCTCTAGAAGCACATTTATAAGGTCAGGCACCGATGTTGGACGAGAAGGTCTGGCTTGAGGTCTCCACTCTAATTCATCCAGAAGGTGTTCTATGGGGTTGAGGTCAGGACTCTGTGCAGGCCAGTCAAGTTCCTCCACACCAAACTCACTCATCCATGTCTTTATGGACCTTGCTTTGTGCACTGGTGTGCAGTCATGTTGGTACAGGAAGGGGTCATCCCCAAACTGTTCCCACAAAGAGCATGAAATTGTCCAAAATGTCTTGAAGCATTAAGAGTTCCTTTCACTGGAACTATTTGGCCGAGCCCAACCCCTGAAAAACAACACCTGAATTCAAAGATTTGGAGGGGTGTCCCAAAACGTTTGGCAATATAAGTGTACCATGCTACATTATTAATGTGTGTCTATATGAATGGATTTGGAATTCCGGCAGTTTCAAAGTTTATGGCAAAAGGGTTAAAAATAATAAAGGCTTCTGTCAGGTGGTGGGATTTTTTTTTTCAGCATTATACTAACTACTTCATATCTCTGGAATAGAAATGATCAGAGTTTTGAAATGTATAGTAGAGTAGAATGTACTCCAATATGAAGGATTTTGTCATTATTATTTAATGTTATTTAGCTTGAAGAGCAGAAGCTCAGGCTGGATTTTCATGCCTCAAAGGAGAGAGAGGTGTTTGACTCTGTGTGTGTGTGTGTGTGTGTGTGTGTGTGTGTGTTTGGAATAGGAATACAAGGGTTTGAGTGTTCTGATCACTCTGAACGGAGGAATAGGTGTGGTCACTTACAGCTCTGAGTAAAGTCAGTGTATGGTCCAGTTAAAGGAATGTCTGAGTTACTTTCATGCTCTTTATATCATTTTATATCACATTCATCAAAATATACATTGACCTTGTTCCCTGAATATGGGGGTGGGGTCATCCTGTGAGAGACCACACCCATCTCACCCATCAGCACTCGTCAGTTTAAAGTGGACTTGCCATCGACATAACAGAGCCTCCACTTATTTCTTTCATCTATATAGACCATTAGCCTCCATCACGCTACGTTCCTAGAATGTTTTCCATATGGGAAAAAATAACACTGAATGCTTTTTATATGACTGAGTCAGTATCTTTTCTTGTGTATTTATCCCCAAAGAAAGTCTTTCAAAAGCTTTGAGTGACACCATAAGAAAGCGTGTGTGTGTTTTCACACAGATGGTGTTTGACTTGAAAACGTTGATTAATTCTCAATAACAGCATGGATCTGAATATTTACATCTTTCTCATGCAGTGTATATACACTATACACACACTCACACACACACTACACACACACACAACATATTATTCCTCTGTACACACTCTTGCAAACAGATAATCAGTTTTTTATATAATGTAATATTATATATATTATAGGGTACTATACTGACCAGCTAAGCAGCAGATGGAGATGGAGATGGACGTCCAGTCATAGAACGGATTTCTCGAGGCTTCTGTGTTAACCTGGCACTGATTGTAGAAGTCGAAGGCACCATGTGAGGTCACTCTGCCTCAGTGTTGCTCCTGTAAAGCAAAAATAAAATAAAAAAGGTTTATAGCTCATATAGTTATTGGAAATATGTGATGAAGCATCAAGGATAGAGACATGAATCCAGAAAAAAAAAAAAGATGGAGCAGATACACACATACTGGAGATTTGTGGTCTTCTCCGATGTGGTGTTCGACGCTTTCCCAGAATCCCTTGATCCACCCATGAGAAACCCTGCTAACAAACCATTCTGTCAATGCAGATCCAAGATGGAGTTCCACCTTCTGCAGATGTGGAGAATATTGTAAAAGTTCCTGTATGTATTGAGTAGACACCTAGCTCATGATCATCTGCTCCATCAGACTGAAGCTGTTGCCCTCTGCACTATTATTAGCCGCTCTGTACTCCACCCATGAGCACAAAGCAGATGTTATTTGGGATAGACCGTACATTGTAGTCTGGGACAGAGACTCTCCTGGGCTTTTCTCACACCTCAATATTTCCTGCTGTCATTATTCTGATTCCAGAAACTAAAAATATCCAGTCTGGAGTCAGAAAGTGAGACAAAGGCTAGAAGGTGACACACAAACCATACAAGGAGGAAAGATTAACCTCATTAACATTTACACCGGGGTTTATTTTCACATTCCAGCAATTAATCAATTAATTAATTAATAATAGTGATTTTTAATCCCATTCTCTGGGGTTTATTATAATTCATAATCCCACTCATAATCAAACTCTGTATTTATAATGATTTATAATCCCACTTTCTGTGTTAATAATGATTTATAATCCCACTTTCTGTGTTAATAATGATTTATAATCCCACTTTCTGTGTTAATAATGATTTATAATCCCACTTTCTGTGTTAATAATGATTTATAATCCCACTTTCTGTGTTAATAATGATTTATAATCCCACTTTCTGTGTTAATAATGATTTATAATCCCACTCTCTGTCTTTATAATGATTTATAATCCCACACTCTGGTGTTTATAAAGAATTATAATCCCACTCTCTGTCTTTATAATAATTTATAATCCCACACTCTGGTGTTTATAATGATTTATAATCCCACACTCTGCTGTTTATAATGATTTATAATCCCACTCTCTGTCTTTATAATGATTTATAATCCCACTCTCTGGTCTTTATAATGATTTATAATCCCACTCTCAGTGTTTATAATGATTTATAATCCCATTCTCTGGTCTTCATAATAATTTATAATCCCACTCTCTGTCTTCATAATGATTTATAATCCCACTCTCTGGTGTTTATAATGATTTATAATCCCACTTTCTGTCTTTATAATGATTTATAATCCCACTCTCTGGTCTTCATAATGATTTATAATCCCACTCTCAGTGTTAATAATGATTTATAATCCCACTTTCTGTGTTAATAATGATTTATAATCCCACTCTCTGTCTTTATAATGATTTATAATCCCACACTCTGGTGTTTATAATGATTTATAATCCCACTCTCTGTGTTTATAATGATTTATAATCCCACTCTCTGTGTTTATAATGATTTATAATCCCACTCTCTGTCTTTATAATGATTTATAATCCCACTCTCTGTGTTTATAATGATTTATAATCCCACTCTCAGTGTTAATAATGATTTATAATCCCACTTTCTGTGTTAATAATGATTTATAATCCCACTCTCTGTCTTTATAATGATTTATAATCCCACACTCTGGTGTTTATAATGATTTATAATCCCACTCTCTGGTGTTTATAATGATTTATAATCCCACTCTCTGTGTTTATAATGATTTATAATCCCACTCTCTGTGTTTATAATGATTTATAATCCCACTCTCTGTGTTTATAATGATTTATAATCCCACTCTCTGTCTTTATAATGATTTATAATCCCACTCTCTGTGTTTATAATGATTTATAATCCCACTCTCTGTCTTTATAATGATTTATAATCCCACTCTCTGTGTTTATAATGATTTATAATCCCACTCTCTGTCTTTATAATGATTTATAATCCCACTCTCTGTCTTCATAATGATTTATAATCCCACTCTCTGGTGTTTATAATGATTTATAATCCCACTTTCTGTCTTTATAATGATTTATAATCCCACTCTCTGGTCTTCATAATGATTTATAATCCCACTCTCAGTGTTAATAATGATTTATAATCCCACTTTCTGTGTTAATAATGATTTATAATCCCACTCTCTGTCTTTATAATGATTTATAATCCCACACTCTGGTGTTTATAATGATTTATAATCCCACTCTCTGTGTTTATAATGATTTATAATCCCACTCTCTGTGTTTATAATGATTTATAATCCCACTCTCTGTCTTTATAATGATTTATAATCCCACTCTCTGTCTTTATAATGATTTATAATCCCACTCTCAGTGTTTATAATGATTTATAATCCCACTCTCTGTCTTTATAATAATTTATAATCCCACTCTCTGTCTTTATAATGATTTATAATCCCACTCTCTGTCTTTATAATGATTTATAATCCCACTCTCTGTGTTTATAATGATTTATAATCCCACTCTCTGTCTTTATAATGATTTATAATCCCACTCTCTGTCTTTATAATGATTTATAATCCCACTCTCTGTGTTTATAATGATTTATAATCCCACTCTCTGTGTTTATAATGATTTATAATCCCACTCTCTGTCTTTATAATGATTTATAATCCCACTCTCTGTCTTTATAATGATTTATAATCCCACTCTCTGTGTTTATAATGATTTATAATCCCACTCTCTGTCTTTATAATGATTTATAATCCCACTCTCTGTCTTTATAATGATTTATAATCCCACTCTCTGTCTTTATAATGATTTATAATCCCACTCTCTGTCTTTATAATGATTTATAATCCCACTCTCTGTCTTTATAATGATTTATAATCCCACTCTCTGTCTTTATAATGATTTATAATCCCACTCTCTGTCTTTATAATGATTTATAATCCCACTCTCTGTCTTTATAATGATTTATAATCCCACATGTAGAAAAGAATCAGTTGAGTTTTATTGTGTTTCTGTTGGGTTTTATTTATAGTTCTGGCTTTATTTACTGCCAGAGAAATGGAGAAGTAGCTTCCTGTTTGATGGCTGTATATAGTCTGAAACACTTCAGATGTCATTTTTATTCATTACGACTCAGTTATTCTCTGTTCTCTCAGGTTTATCCATCTTTTACATCAAACTTTAATTAAAAATGACTTTAAGTGTTATATACGCCACAGAGTTCACACAGAAACCTGACGGTGTAGTCAGGAAACGGCTAGTCTGGGGTCATTTTCTACTTGATTTCAACAGCAAATAATTTTAGCATTATTTTATTTATAGCTTTATTTAAAAATAATAAATAAAAAAAAAACACTTCATTTGTTTTAGTACAAAGAAATGTGGGATTACTGAAGCACTCTGCTTATTGATTAACAGGGTTTTTTTTTAATTACATGTAATAATAATAATAATAATAATAATAATAATAATAATAAATAAATAAATAAATAAATAAATAAATAAATAAATAAATAAATAAATAAATAAATAATTCAAAGTAATTACAATAATTCTGTCAATATCTCTTGTAATTAATTATTAATAATAATTTTAATACATAAACTTTATTGTTGTTGTTGTTGGAAGCCGCAGCAGTATCTCATCATGACATCTTCATCTGTCCACTAATCCCATGTGATATCTGACATGATGTGTATCCTGAGATGGTTTTCTGCTGGCCACAGCTCCAGTTCCGGTCACTTTCTGTCCACTCGGCTCAGGCCAGCGATTGTCTCTCTCTCTCTCTCTCTCTCTCTCTTTGCTGGACATTTCGGAGGTTTTTCACACTGTTCTGTGTAAACTCGAGAGACTGGTGTGTGTGAAATTCCCAGGAGATCAGCACTTTCTGAAAGACTCCAAGCAGACCTTCTGGTTCCTGAGATCCATGCCACACTCACAGTAGTAGCTACGCTCACAGACTTCTAATGTTTGATGTGAAGCTCATGTTCCAAACATTTCGGAACATTTTTTTATTTAACACTTTTAGAAATATATATATATATATATATATATATATATATATATATATATATATATATATATATATATATATATATTCAGTCTCAAGCTTCCTTCAAATCTAGGGAATACTAATGCTTTAAATGAGAAAAGGATCTGCCAGCAGAATAAGAGAGTGCTAAAACGAGTGAATTGTGTAGAAAAAGGTTTAATAATTCGAAAATTTACAATTTTTATTTTCGCTTGGTGAGAGATTGTTTGTGACATTTTAAAGGCTCCAAAGGCTCGTGCTTCAGCAACTGTGTGTGTAGAAAGAGGGTGGATATGGAGGTGGAGGTGAAGTCCCTTGGAGGAGTTCCCTTGTTCTGGACGCAGCGCGCATGAACACATGATCGCCCTCTAGCGGTCAGCGCGCTGCAGAGCAGCCGCAGTGCTCAGGGAGAACCCGGGGGTCCTGCTGGACTGGACACCTCACCGCTCCTGGATCACCTGCTACACGGCATCTCAGGAGCTTTATACAGATCAGGATCATTTACAAAACGTGCCGCACGCGCGCGCTAAAGCGTGGATCACGTGCATGTGGAGTACATGTATATAATGCTATACAAAACGTCACGTGGGAAAGCAAGAATGACAAATAACTCAGGAAACTGGGCTGATAAAGGGAAGAATTCCCGGGCTTGTGACATCATAAAATGGGGTGCGGTCAGCAGGTCAGCACCACCCCCTGAGTTCTGATGCTGGCACATGATTGGCTGATCAGATAACGGTCAGTGTTAATAAAAGAGCAGAGAAATCCAATCTACAGGAATAAAATCTTTAATCAGACACCGTACAACAGAGCGAGTCAAACGCCGTGAGCAAGGAAAATAAATAAAAGAAAATACTAGAATTTTTTTTCATCCCCAACTTTATTACACAAAGATAAAAAAGGAAAGAGGGAAAAAAGTGACCTTTTATTTGTCGTTGTGTTTAATGGGTGTTTATGTACGAACAGGACCGATATATTTTCAAAAGATGATTCTTTACAAACACAGCGCACTGCATGCTGGGTAACGGCAGAGAAGTGATGATCCACCTGGTGTCTTTTTTTTTTAGGTATCGTATGGTTCCAGGTATTACAATAAAAACACACAGAAGAGTGTAGAGAGGAAAAACCTCCATCAGTCTGTTTTATAGTCCGGGGGGGGGGGGATACTTCGCAGTTTCGGGTCCAGTTCCACAAATCTGCTGGTCAGTACCAGTGTGCGCAGTGACGAGAGATCAAACCGGTGAGTTATCAAGTACTGAACGTTTGCTCAGAAATCAAAGGAAGTTGCTGATCCTGATGATCTTCTGGAGTGGGAGGAGCTTATTCTCTCCCCTGTCAATCAATCAGAGCGACCATCCATCACAGGCGGACAGACGTCGCTTTTGTCCGTGTGACTGCCCCATGATGAAAAGAAGCAGTTGTGTAGCTTCAGAGGAAGCACGTGGTCATGCGATAAAAGGAAAAGTGGAGAGGAAACGAGGCTGAAAATAAAACAAACATTCCAAATCTTCTGTTTTTGTCGCATCTGCCTTTAAATGAAAGACACACAGAACAAGATCCTCTGATTCGGACCGACTGCAGTTCACACACACACTATATAATTCATTCTACCTAGAAACATACACCAGGTTTGGAGCGTGGTCTGTGCATAGGTTGCCAGATTGCTGGTTTTAACATTTACAAAGTGATTCAGCCAGGAAAATAACGATCAGGTTATTATTATTATTTTTTTTTATATTTATATAATTAATCAATAAAATGGAGGTGAGAGAAGCACAGACACTGTTAGGGAATGTCGAACGTGTCAAGCCCCTTAAAAAGGACTTAACTGACTGACCCTGGGTATTTTTTTTATTTATTATTATTATTATTATTATTATTATTACTATTTTTAAACACAACATAATGCAAGAGAGAGAGAGAGAGAGAGAGAGAGAGAGAGAGAGTCACATTTGGCACATGAAAAATATTTTAAAAAATAATAATAAGTGATTGGATTCACATATTGTACATCACAGTATACACAGACTTTTTCAAAGTGAATCTGGGGGTCATTGTGTCCGAGTTGCGGTTCACGTCACGGGTAAAAACAGGAGTCCTGGGCAGTACAGAGGTATAGAAACAAGGAAAAGGTGAAAAACACTAAAGAGCCATGAAATCAGCTTTAAAGAACCCTGCTCTCACACACACACACACACACACACACGTCCGACTACGTCCAGTTCCGTCAGTCCAGATTCGCGGACAGCACCTGAAGCGTTAAGCTGCATGTTACATGAGCCCCAGAGGAATAAACTGTAGTTATCTGACCCTCTGCTATTGTGAACTGACCGCATGAGCTTCAGAGCTGCTGATTACAAGCGACACGGTTAGTGGGTGGGGCAAGAGGGACGATAAAGAGTGGACTACGCATTACATCACACTGTTTTTCTTTCTTCGTGTAACACATGAGCCAAATGCTACTGCTGCTGATTTCTGAGCTTTTACCCAAAATGCAACAGTGCAGTTTGATTCTGAGCTGATTTGGGAAGACTTGGTGATCTAACAGATTTCGGTGGCCGGGTCTGATCAGGTGATTAGGGACAAGGAAACTAGACTCAGTGGGCAGTTAAGTGCTTGTTAGCTCGTTAAACAGAAGGTTATTAAGCGGTTCATATGGGCTAGTTTAAAACAGCTCTTCAGCTCCTGCTGACCAAACCATGTCCACCGTGCTCTCGTCTTCTACCAGCCCTCCATTCCCTCCATCCATGGTCATGGGGTTAAAGTTCATGTACGTGAATTGGACACGACAAAAGTAAAATCTGAGGAAGGTCTATATGAAGAAATGAACTGCTACAGGAAGCAAATTTCACCGCTTTAGGGATACGATGAGTGACGTCCAGTCCAGGTCAATGAGCTTGTGTTATGGGAAACGTACCGGTTGTATTTTTTTTTTTTTTTTTTTTTTGTAGCAGATAAAAACAATGCTGAGCACCATTATCCATACAAAGGCTGTGTAAATGAAACCCAAAACAAAGCTTATTTGTAAAATACAAATCTCTCTCAAATGTAAAATTTCCCCTCTTCGTATCCCGGAGAGATGATGAAAGTCTTTTTTTTTTCTTTTTTGGCGCGATACTAGCGTAGGAGGATGAAGGTAAAAGAAAAGGAAAAGTGTAAGCAGGAGATTGAACAGACACAGTGAAGCCCCGATGTCCAGGCTACCGGTTACACCCTGGGTAGAAAGTGGTCCACGTTAGGTCAGTTGATGAGGAGCCTCCAGCATCTCCATGAGGAAGGTGTCGATCGGGGTGTCGCCGATCAGCTTGAAGAAGAAGAGGTGTTCCAGACATTTTAAACCGATGGAGCGCAAAGCCGGCAGTCGGAGGAGGAGCTTGGCGAACCTAGAGCACGGGAACAGAAGACGTATTTAGTTCTGGTTCAATATGAGTATGATGTCAGTGTCATAACACCGTAAACACGATGGTCTCTACTGATGTTTCTCATGGTGCAGGAGAGCAAAGCAAACATGTTTTAAGTGGCTCTGTAATCCTAATTAACATTAAGATTATTAGTCTTAGATTTCACTTGTTGGAACAGAAAGGGGTCATCCCCAAACTGTTCCCACAATGCATGAAATTGTCCAAATGTCATGGTATGAAGCCTTTTCACTGGAACCAATGGGCCGAGCCCAACCCCTGAACTGAATGATTTGGAGGGGTGTCCCAATACTTTTGACAATAGTGTATAAGGCATGCTTTATCATCATCTTCTGGTAAAAGGTTTTATATAATTAGGCAGTCGCTGGAGCCCTCTCAGATCAGGAATAAGCGATGCTCGTGGTTATATATGAGCTAGTAAAACAAAATAGAAAAATCAGAGCCACTGAAAGCATGATGCCACCACCACCGTGTTTCACTGTAGGGATTTTCTCAGCCAGCTGATCAGAATCACTCAAGAGAATCTTTTCCCTTTGCTCTGAATCTTCCTTATGTCTCTTAAATGCTCTCTGCACTCTAGCATGAAGACCAGACTGATGGAGAATTCTGAGGTAGTTGGTTCGAGTTTGCACATATCTATTTGAGGTCTGCGGACAGCTGATTCAATTTTGTGGCTTGGTTTTTTTGTCCGACTTTCACTATGAATCATGTGATCTCATACTGTGTATACACACACACACAAACACACACAGATAAGCCATAACATTCTGAGCACTTCAATAACACTGATGATCTCCTCATCATGGCACCTGTTAGTGGGTGATATATATTACGCAGCAAATGAACATTTTGTCCTCAAAGTTGATGTTAGAAGCAGGAAAAATGGACAAGAGTAAGGATTTGAGCGAGTTTGACAAAGGGTCAAATTGTGATGGTTAGACCACTGGATCAGAGCATCTCCAAAACTGCAGCTCTTGTGAGGTGTTTCCAGTCTGCAGTGGTCAGTATCTATCAGAAGTGGTACAGGGACAGTGGTGAACCGGCGACAGGGTCATGAGCGGTCAAGGCTCATTGATGCACGTGGAGAGTGAAGGCTGACCCGTGTGAGCCGAAGCAACAGACGAGCTACTGTTGCTCAAACTGCTGAAGAAGTTAATGCTGGTTCTGATAAAAGGGGTCAGTGCATGACAAGTCAGGGCTGTGTTGGCAGGACCAACACAATATTAGTCAGGTGGTCATAATGTTAAAAAGCATAAAGGGTGCAAATACTTCCAGAACCAACAGTACTTCAAAATATGAACTTATATTACCAAGTCTCCTCAGTTCACTAATCAGAGAGGAGATTATTTGCGCTACGTACCTCCCCTGCTGGTCAGGATATCTCTGTTTACAATAAGCTTCTAGTGCAGCATAGACTTTCTCTCGCAGTAACTCCACCTCACTCGGGTTTGAAAGCCCCTTTGCATCTGTGAGACACGTACACGTATTTTTTATTAAAATATAGCACTGGTTATAAAACCTTTATAACATTTTTACTTTTTTTTTTTTTTGGTTCACCTGGGTTGAAAAGAATGATGGCTCGTAGACACCCCAGCTCCGTCTTATCCATCTGCATATCCCTCATCTTACTCACTAGTTCAGTCAGCACCCTGCATCAGCACCAGGAATGAAACACGGGGGGAGAGGGGAGAGAGGGGGAGAGAGAGAGAGAGAGAGAGAGGATAAATTGTAGGATTGCAAAGTATAAGGCATGCAAAAATAAATAAATAATAAATAAAAATTATAAAAAGTGACCACATATAATATACAAATTGTGGCGCAGAGGAACATTTCAGGAAATATTGACAGACACACACATTGCTGTTTACCCACCTATAAAACATTTTTTTTTTTTTTTTTTTTTAAAAGAAAGAAAGAAAAGGGAAAAAAAATCTTTTTTGTTTTGTTTTTTTTGTTTCTTTTGCTGGCTTGGAATATATTTGTGTTGTGTGGTGTGGCTTTATTACCTGTCAAATATGGCCCCAACCTCTGCATTGTGCGCACTCTCCCTGTGTATTCAATCACAATGTGTTATTACAACGTCAATACACAGATTATTACACTGTTAACATTTTCCGCATTGAAAAGGTTATGACTGTGTGCACCAGCAGAGACAGTGGGGCCCATTTTTAAAGGAGTAACAAGCTGCAGGCTCTTGTTGAGAAGAAGCGTTTGTCTGGGCATCACCAAAATAAATAAATAAAAACATATAACAAGATAGCAAACTGCAGGATTTAGACATACAAGCGGGGATAAAAAAAAAACAAAAAACACACAAAAACAGCAAAGAAATTGGAAAGGTGTAACACAATCAGGACTGATGGATCGAGTTAGCATGAAGTAGAAAGCACAGGAACAGTGCTAGCAATGAGATGGAGGATTTCAACATGCGCTAGCTGAAGCTGTTAACCGTCAGCCATGCACGTTAAATAAGAGCGTCTCCTTTTACGGATGAGAAGCCGACGCAGGACGGATGAGGAAACTGAAGCAGATGAATCTCAAACAGCAGCCTGCAACTGGTTATTCCCAGATTTGTTTCAAGGGAAAATAAATAAAACAATAAACAAAATAAAGAACCTGAATGCAAATAGAATTTGTGGAAAAGAAATTGTAGCAGACTAAAAGTGATGAAGAAATGTGTGTGTCTGTGTATAGCTATTATTTACATGAATGTGTGTACTTCCCATAAACAGACTTCTACAAGTAATAATAATAATAATAATAATAATAATAATAGTTTTCTCCCAAAAGCTCAATGCGAGTTGTGTGAAACGTCTGCTGAGATCTCATTGGCTGGCTGAAGGTGGCCATGTTGTTGGAATAATTCACAGGTTTGATACACTGATGCGTACACCGAAATTCACCCTGATCACACTTTCGGTTCCTGAGAAAAAGCGACTTAACTTTTTTTTAACGTGACTCTTCACTTTTCAGGGGTCACCAAACAAACTTTGCATAGTTTGCAAAAATCGGTTTTACGTATTATTCAAATTAATGACCCATGGTGCAAAATGTTTTTTTGGGAGGGGGAAAAGCTGAGGAATTCGTGGCTTTGTTTGTTTCAAGATTCATGGGTCAAGAAGAAGGAGAAGAAGAAGGAGAAGTAGAAGAAGAAAAAGGAGGAGGAAGAGAAGAAGAAGAAGAAGCAAAAACAGAGGAAGAAGGAGAAGAAGAACGAGGAGGAGGAGGAGAAGGAGAGAAAGAAGGACAAGAAGGAAAAGGAGAAAAAGAAGAAGAAGAATAAAAAAGAGGAGGAGGACAAGAAGAAGAAGAAGAAAAAGAAGAAGGAAAAGAAGAAGCAGAAGAAGAAGGACCGAGAAGGAGAAGAAGAACAAAGAGGAGGAGGCAAAGAAGAAGGAGGAGGAGGAGGAGAAGCAGAAGGACAAGAAGAAGAAGAACAAGGAGGAGGAGAAGGAGGAGAAGAAAAAGGAGGACAAGAAGGACAAGAAGGAGAAGAAGAATCCTAACAATAAGCTTACACACACTTCAGGTTTGGACCCCTAATAATTATCACTGCAAGCAGCGATTGAGGGGTCCAAGCACCAAGGCGCATTTCATGCTTTCAAGTGGAATTATGCCAGACTTCCAGTTTGAGCGCCATCCTTGCGACACTGTTTACAAAATCAGCTCTGTCAGTGTTGCACCATACGTTTCTTGAAATCACGCTAACCACATCTGGTGCGAATCTGATGAACTTTACATAAAGGAGTCAAGTCATGGAAATGAATCACTATGAGCCTGTGCATGTGATTATACACCATCACTGAGCAGAAGTGTGTCGTACCTCCTGACTGCATGACACAATGTTTACGATTACCTTAATGATCTGATTTGAATCTGATGAACCCTCTATAAAAATAGCTTGGTTCTGTCCTGTAAGCATCAGACATGCAAATCCCAGCCAAAAAGAAAGTATAAACCTGTCCTTTTCTTTCACTCACCCTGGAAATCTTAATAGCATAATAGTGATTCACAGAGCTGATGTCCAGTCAGAGGGGTGAGTCTCACTTACATGTCATGCTCTGCTCTCTCTAAATTCCTCACTTGTTCTCTAGGTTTCAGCCAGAACAAAGAAGAAAAACCTCTCAGTCAATCCGAAAGTCACTGGTATGGCAACGATTTGCATCCACAATGTCTTACAGTCTGTAGACGACGTACCGCATTCCATATCTAACAATAAACACTCAAATGCAGGCACAGAATACTAGTTTCAACCCTAAAGCAGTCAAACCCACCAGCCAGCTCACCTGCTTTCATTCTGTTTTTAAGCTCAGGGTTTGGGCATTTGTCTTCTCAAACCTAAAGACAGGAAGTGCGCAGATCTCCAGAAATAAAATGTACCTCCTTTACTATATATGAGGGAACTGGGAAAAACATCGACACTCATTTGCATAAAGCGACACACCCAAATCACCATATATGGTAAATAATTTTCTTTTTAAAAAAAAGAACAAGCAGCCATCCTGCTTGTTGAGGATCACATCTCAAAAGGTCTAGGATTCCCAGGAACCGGACGTGAATCCAGGAGAACGACTTTGGGAATTGGTAGAACGTCATCCCTTGTGGAATCCATGTCATGAAGACTGGAGGTTCTACCCAGTGTGAGTATAGTGTTTCTAATAAAGAGCTTCATCTTTAACTCCTGGAAACACCACACCTGTGTAGCCATCCACCCCTTTTAATGGTCCAACTTGATGGCTGCACCATTCCATCATCACCATCACTGTTTACGCCTCAGCTCTAACTATAAACAGATTATCTCAAGACACTTGTTGCTTTACCCCACTACCAAGAAAAGCATTGTAACTGGAACTGAAATAAATGTATTTCCTGTATCAGGACCAGGTGTAGCGCTAACAGATGTCCTCTTCGGGTGATTTGCTGAGCAAACTGAAGAAGGTTGTTGAAGAAGCAGGAATTCCAGATTTAAAGAATGAAACAATGGGCCTCTGGAAATAGGTTCTACCTTACTATGGGGTGTAGTCTGTTAGAGAGATGAAGTAAGTCTTGGACGGTGTTGATAATGGAGGCAGATTGAAAACTAGGGCTTAGAACAGGAAGTTCATGACCTCTACATCTACTTTAAAGCACCAGTCAAACCTGCATAACCACATGGTAGAAATATCAATCGTCCCTGCACTGGTTTCTTATGTTTCTGCCGGACTCAGTGCTACAAGTTAGACACGCCTTTTCTGGGGAACTTTCTCCCACTGATCTCATGATTTAAACTTCTCCAAACCTAGGACAAAGGCTTCAGACTCTCGTGTAATGTCCGCATGTCCACTAGGCGGCAGAGTCACATGATCAGAATGTGAGAAAATCTCAGAAACCAGCAGAAATAAACAGAAGACAATACGTTTCTTCTGTGAAGTGCTATGAAAAGGAAACCCTCTGCAGGATCAAATAAAAATTCTAATTGCGAATAAACGAAGCAGGAGCAGCCTTCAGCCTGAAGAAGGGGTCATAAGGAAGATCTCATGACTCTGAATCCCTTGATCAAACCAGCAAAACTGCCTCCTCAGGTCAAAGAGCATACAGACTGTTCAAAGACAGCTCAGGATGAGATCCAAAGAGGCCAAGGGTAAAGGCTGAGGGCAGATTGGGGGGGGGGGGGTGTTGGGTGGAATTCAGCCATAAAGCAGGTTTTACTGCCCTCTCCTGGCTCACATCACGTCCTCTCTGTCCCTCTCCCACTCTCACCTCGGTCACTGCCTAGTGAAACGGAAGCTCTAAAGACCACTCCTCTCCTGTTTCCTCTCCATCCACAGCCTTCTCTGATCCATCATGCACAACGCTGAAAGCAGTATCAGGAAGAGAGCGGAGGTCCAAGTCACATATTAAACTGAAGCTCGTGCAGTAGAGGCAGTGAGGACATAAATAACCGGGGCTGTATTTAAACGATTGATGGAATGGACTGACAGGGCGGGGCTGTGTAAAACAGAACCAGAGCCATCTCTGCTTTCTGACCTTTACCACCAGCTATAAGACACTTAATCATCTGACTGAGGGTGTCATCATACACGGCCCTCTTTAACCACTGCTTCTCTTCAACTCTTAGGAGACTTCAGTTCTTTCAGACCCAATAATTTCTTTTGAAGACGTCCGCCATGCTTATATTACACAGTAATAAAGAAAGGCTAACTACCTTTGCATCATTTTCTTTAGCTTGTTCCCGCATAGGTCTGTATAGGTGTGGTGCACCTTTGGTTTTTTAGTAAAACTGTTCAAAAACTTCAGTGTTTTTATGAATTCTAACCAACTGGCTCCTGATACGATCCTCACTCTAACCCCAGAGGAGAACCTCATGATTCACATACAGGAAAAGTACAGGAAATGAGCAGAGTGTGTAAACACTACTACAGAAGAGTGAGAAGACTTTTCACGTACTATATAATTGACTTCATACTAGGATGAGAGTTTGAACTGATTACATCTAAAGCAAAAAAGAAAAAGAAGACAGACCTGGGTTTATTAAGTAACAACAAAGATGTAATAAGGAAAAATAGGCTAAGTCACTTCACATGGATTCAATTCTGCAACTAAACCCCAGCAGACTGTGCTTAATCTAAACATAAATCCCCTCACAGTTCCTGCAATCTGAATGCATGACAGCGGTCATTACCTATCGAAGATGGCTCCCACTCCTGCGCTATGTGCACTGTTTCTGTGCACGTGGAGTCCAGTGGCCAGCAAAATGCCATCCTTTACAGTGATGGAGCGATGAGAGAACGAGGCAATCAGCAACTCGTTCCAACCTAAGGAGAAGAAAAAAAAAAATTTAAACGAGGTCTAGTCCTAGATGAAAGGGGACTGGTTGAGATTGACCAATCAGATCCATGGAAACGAGTCGTATTCCCACCTCCAAAGACCTCAGTGCAACCTGACTGATCTCTAACACCGCCACCAGCCATGTCCTTTCTCTATAAATCATGCTGTTTATAGTTTGTCTCAGGTTGACAGTATGGATGTATTTACTGTTCCAGACAGTTTGACAAGGGCCAAATTGTGACGGCTAGACGACGGGACCAGAACATGTCCAAAACTGCAGCCTTTGTGTGGTGTTCCTGGTCTGCAGTGGACAGCATCTATCAAAAGTATCCCTTAAGCTCATGGAGTCAAATTACAGGATTTAAAGGATCTACTGCTTAACATCAACAGACATCAACCACAGCACACCTTCAGGGATCTAGTGGAGTCCATGCATTAACGGGTCAGGGCTGTTTTGGCACCAACACAATATTAGGCAGGTGGTCATAATGTTATGCCTGATACTGATCGGTGTATTTTAAATAAAATGTGAATGAAAATGTAATAGAACTGGTCAGCCTTACAAGAACATCCTTCTCGCACCTTTCCTTTACAACACCAGACACTTCCTGGTCACGAGCTTACAGTTGTTTGTGTGTGTGTGTGTGTGTGTGTGTGGTTATGGCTGATCTTCCTCAAATCTTCGGGTCACTGCAGCTACCGTTTTTGCAGTTGCTTATTACTCACTCAGTGTCTGTTTAAATGTCAAACCAGAGATACAGAAGCATTTACCAGCACGTAGAAGGATGACCTGATCGTCGAGAGCCAGCTCTGAGAAGTGTGGGATTCTCTTGGCCCACTCCACCAGAGTGAACAGCTGTTTATCAGCTGCCTGGCAGATGTTCGTGACAGGATCGTTTTCCTGGAGGTCAGAGGAGGAGAGAGGGAAAAAAAAAAGATGGTGAGGGGTGGACACCACAATGAGGAATAGTCATGTTGTGGTTAGTTGTATAATGTGGACTCACAGAGCTGGTGCCTGAACTTCCATCAGAATGCAGCTCGATCTTCTGCTCCACAGCCATCTCCGCTTCCAGGATCTTCTCCACTGGCATTTCTTCATTCACCACACTTGTGGACTCCACTTCTCCGTCTCGCTCTTTGTTCCTCTGACGCTCCTCCTGAACAGCTGCGACACACACACACACACACAATAAATCAATACTAAAAGCACTGCAGAGGTCTTTAAACTCAAACTCAGAGCTAGCAACTTTTTAATCATGACATGGTGGAAAACGCTCGTCCTGATGGACCTCAGCTGTAACGCATTCTAACTCCTCACCTTCTCTCTTCATTCCCATGGCTAGACATTTCTGGTAGCGGCAGTACTGGCAGCGGTTCCTCTGACGCTTGTCCACCATACAGTCCTTGTTGTCTCTGCAAGTGTAGCTCAGGTCTTTCCTGACAGTGCGCTTGAAAAAGCCTTTACATCCCTCACAACTGTACACTCCGTAGTGCTTACCTATAGGAATGTCATAAGGAGAGTAATACACATTATACATGTGGGAGTGGCCTATTCTAAAGAAAGCTATACTGTTACACTATGTTTTTTACACATTTATTACATTTCATTATTTATTTAAATAAATATTTGCTATAGAACAGAATCTGGGAAGCCAGAGACTCAATTCGGTGTAAAAACCATGACCCTGGCAACCCGGCCCATATCTCTGCCTCGCCCCTGAGCACTGTGCTGCCTGACTCCTGCTCCACTGAGATAACATTAGCTCACGTAGGAGTTGTAAGCAGTATTTAGGCAGAATATAAAGTGCTGGATTGTGAGCAGCAGATATATAAACTGTGGGGTTTAGCCCCGCCCACTTACAGAAGGTGAGCTTGGGCTTTTGCAGGAAAGCACTAAAAAGACCTGGAGCTTCGTTCGTGGTTCATTCGATTTCCTTTTTGGCTTAAAAATAAACACAGAAATCGACAATAAACACTGGCAGATCATCACTAGTCTATCTGGTAGCTCTGTCTGACTGGGACGAGCTTTGTGTAAGTATGTTGCCATAGCAACCAGTGTCAAATTTAGCACAGGTACTAAGATGCAGTTTCGTAATAGAAATAACGCAATGTGGTGTTAACTACAGAGCTGAAAGCACAGAGTAATCTTATTTTAGTGTTTAATAGGCGCTATAATACACTGTGAGATGTGAGATGTTAATCATCCAGAAGGAAGCGTTATCGTTACTGACAGAAACTTACCGGAGGAGCGATCGCCACAGATAGCGCAGAGGCGTTTCTGAGACAGGGTAGGTCCAGGGGTGTGGCCTAAAAGCGGCTTCAGGCCAAAAGGAGGCTTTACGTCGTCTGAACTGCTGACGGCATGCAGGCCGGACATGGACACCGTGGAGTTGATCTGGAGAAGAAGAGAAAAAGTTATTACACAATTCTAACACAACAAACACTGGGAATAGGATCAGGATCAATGTATATACACAAAAGTCTATTTTCATGAGTTCAGACATGAGTGAATTCATTTTGCTGCCTCCATCATCAGTAAAGATTAGCGAGAATGTTCCAGAGGCAGCCATGACACCACCACTACTAGGTTTCCCAGATGAACTTTGGATCATGAGCAAATCCTCCACTGTGCTAGAGGGTTGTCTCGACTTTTCTGTGTAATCTCAGTGTTTCTTTGTGAATCTATCCTTCTGATTCTTACTACTGATGAGATGTTTGTATCTTGTGGTGTGGTCTCTCTATTTCTGCCCTCAAAGTCTTCTTCCACCAGTGGATTGTGAGACTTTCACAGAACTTTCACTGTAACATTAGCAGCTCAGGATCATCATGTTTGGAAGTAAGACTGTTCAATGACTGAATGTGATTTCAGCACAGATGCATTAAAACACGTGGATTTTTGATGGTATAGATTTACCTGGGGACTGCTGATGGGGCCGTAGCCCACCGACGGCGTCCCGGGGAGACACGGAGAACCGAGAGACGAGCTGATTACAGAAAAAGGGGACCCCATGCTGCTGATGGGACTGCTGACCGCCGAAGTAACGGGCGGCAGCGAGGTCATGGCAGCTGCTGAGGGAACCAGTGCAGGTGATTGTTTCCCTGAAGGTGGTGACGACACAGAAGAGCTGTCTGGACTGCGAGAATCTGAAAACACAGTTGTAAAATATATGTTTCATTCATTCAGTCAAGGACATGACATGTTTTTTAATGATATGCAAGTTACTTCCTGATAGCCACTTCGGTCAGTGCTTTAACTCCACTAATCTTGACCATGACCTCAAGAGTAAAGTCATAACAGATCACGACAATGGTGCAATGGTCAATAAGAAGACTGCTGCTTCTTCTTCTTCTTCTGATGGTTAAGCCTACTTACCCTTTCTAGGAATATCCCAGACACAACATCTGCTTGACCATGTGACCTATAATTACAAACTGACCAACCAGGTGACCGAATCGAGTGGCTGTCACATATCTGAAAAAGTGAAGTCTATATAATATCCTTTTGGATAAAACACAGTAATAGTTTAGTACTTTTGAGACACAGAGAAAGAGAGAGACAAACAGACAGAAACAGAGAGAGGGACAGACAGAGAGAGATAGATACAGACAGAAAGAGAGACAGAGAGACAGAAAAAGAGAGAGAGAGAGAGAGAGAGAGAGAGAGAGAGACAGAAAGAGAAAGACAGACAGACAGACAGAGAGAGAGGTGTAATATTTATTGTTTGCTCCTGCATTATAAAATATTCTTTACTGTATTGAGAATCTAAATGTATTTTTGTGTCAAATTATTCCAAAACATTAATAGATTGTGAGAAAGCAAAAATAATCTCACCTCTGTTGTCGCCCATGGCCCTTCCGGTTGTTAGGAGATTTCGCCCAAACACACAGGAGTTTCAAAACCGGCTCAGGATTCAACTCTACACCGAGGCCTGAGGCCTAGCGCCGCTGCTTCTCTTAACCAACCAAAGTACACTTATTTATCTACAGTTCACAAACAAGAAATGGACAAAAACCGATTAATAAACCCTGTAGCACAATCCAATAAATCTCTCAGGACGGCTCAATCACGAATTCTAATAATTATTTCAGCTGTCTAGGCTTGACCTGAGATGATTTGAGATGCTAGCTAGATGCTAAGCTGGCTCGCGCACCCCATACACTACAATGCACTCAAGCTAAATCCGTGCAAAAGCCTTAAAATAATCATAATTTTTTTTTAAAAGATGTATATCCATATAAAAGATTTCTGCGTGTATCTTACGTCTTAGATGACATCTAGACATCGAGGAAAATCATTTCATGGGAGCTAGCGAAAGCTAGGATATAAAGAAAGCTATTAAACACGGATCATACAAAAACAGCGCTAATGTTCTGGTGGAAAGCAGAAGCCGGCTACAGATCTATCATCTGTTAATCCTGTCTTCTTCCTTCCTTCCTTCCTTTCTTTCTTTCTTTTCTTCCTTCCTTTTTCTTCCTCCTCAATCACTCTTAGCTACTCCACTCTCTCTGTCTCATACTCTTTCAGCTGCACTCCTTCCTTTCCAAACAGGAAACTCAAGCATTTTTATATTACAGATGATCAGCTAACCGAGTCCCAGGCCTCATGTCTAATCGCACTCATAATTAATTTTCACTTCACTTCACATCAACATTACATTAAAGTACATTCTGGAAACTACCTTTACTACTGAATAAAGGCCCCTAATCTCACTTTCAGAGTCAGTCACACACACACACACTCATACACACTCATACACTCATACACATATACACACACACACACTCATACACACTCATACACTCATACACACACACACACACACACACAGTAATCCTGACTTGGAGTTGATGTCTATGTAGAACCGTAAGAGTGAGTGAGGGGAGCTAAGGGACCGTCTACAAATTACGTTAGTTTTCGTTGAACGTTAAATCCTTAAGATGATGTTCCAAACGAATTATTATTTAGATATTTATCGTGTACCAGCACTTATTGTGTTTTTTTTTTTTTGTTTGTTTGTTTTCAAGACCACAGCTTTATTAAAAAAAAGATTGGATCTATAGCAACATAATTGTATAACTCTATAACAAGCCCTTAAAGTGTTTTATTCCGGTTACGCCACAGGAATTTGCTAATGATTAATTTATTCATGTACGTTTCAATTTATTTATGTCACACATTTTAATGGGTTATGTTTATATTTAATGATGTGAAAAGTCCAAGAGACAAGTTAGTTCCTGTTCTCACCTGTTCTCCTGTTCTAATGTTATAAGGCAGTAATACCATAAAACTGTTTATTATTGATTTTATCCCTATAACATATTAGAACGAGTGCATTAATATAAACCTGTTGTTCACTTCTCTGTAACATATTAGAACGAGTGCATTAATATAAACCTGTTGTTCACTTCTCTGTAACATATTAGAACGAGTGCATTAATATAAACCTGTTGTTCACTTCTCTGTAACATATTAGAACGAGTGCATTAATATAAACCTGTTGTTCACTTCTCTGTAACATATTAGAACGAGTGCATTAATATAAACCTGTTGTTCACTTCCCTGTAACATATTAGAACGAGTGCATTAATATAAACCTGTTGTTCACTTCTCTGTAACATATTAGAACGAGTGCATTAATATAAACCTGTTGTTCACTTCCCTGTAACATATTAGAACGAGTGCATTAATATAAACCTGTTGTTCACTTCTCTGTAACATATTAGAACGAGTGCATTAATATAAACCTGTTTTTCACTTCCCTGTAACATATTAGAACGAGTGCATTAATATAAACCTGTTGTTCACGTTACAGCTAGAACTCCAGGCCGAGCTGCGCTGTTATACAGTAATAACACTCAACATGACCGATCAGATTGGAGAATTCACACATGCTGGGGTATAAAAAGTTCAAGATGTATGATTTTTGTAAGATTATGTATCAGATTCCACATGCACATAGTTCTACCTGTTCAAAGGTACCAAGGGATTTCATTTGGAGTAGTTTCATTGTTGTTTAGAGAAAGTTGTATGTAGAAATAAAGAGGTTGGGTGTCGGTTACTGCAGTAAGGTTAGTTTGATATTCAGACATTCAGGAATTTCTCCACAGCAGAAAACGAACAGCACACCAAACTGTTTGAAGTCTAGGCGGTTTGAATGTGGCATTAAATGGAAAACCAGGTCCAAGCATTTAATCCAGTTAGCAAGCTGATTCAGAGCTGGCAGTACCGATGGAGTCAGAACTTTAGGGGCCGTTGTGAAAGTGCAAACTGCCTGATTTCAGGAGGATCTTCATACGCTGGATCTAGAAATACAACGCACTTTAACTGAGCACACAGACACACTGCTTATAACACATCTTCACAGCAGGAGCTTAAACGCTAGATGGCTAAAGCTCATGGATAAATTTAGATTCTGGCTCGACAGTTAAAATCATTGAGAAGTTGTTATGAGGCTGTTAGAGGTGGTCGCTATAGAATTCAGCTGTGTGAAGTGGTTCCTATGTTATCCCTGGTGGCTGCTAGTGTGTTACTAGGTGGTTGCTAGGGTGTTGTACAGTGGTTGTTCCAGCTGTGGTACCCACCAACAACCCCCTGATTTAACATAGCAACTGCCTTGAAAACCACAGCGACACCATTTCTACTAGCAGAACCAGAGACATGACCTGCAGCACCTGGGAAGGTCATGTTCAGGGGTGGATTTAAAAGCAGGTTCGAGCTCCAGAGAGTTTCTTAACCTTTACAACAACTAATAGAAGAATCAAAAGCAAAAAAACAAACAAATAAGTAAGACCACACCCCCTGAGTTAACATTGAACTGCAGAGCCAATATTTCATTTTGTTTACATTTACATTTAAATTTACATTTATGCCCTATGGCGTAAGCTAGGAGAAGTTCATTCCACTGCTGAGGCACCAGAACAGAGAAGAGTCTTGATGCGTTCCCTGTAATTTGAGAGGTGGTGGGAGCCTTGCTAGAGGATCATGAGCTTGGAGTAGTGCTAGAGGAATAGAAGGAGCTTGGAGTAGTGCTAGAGGAATAGAAGGAGCTTGGAGTAGTGCTAGAGGAATAGAAGGAGCTTGGAGTAGTGCTAGAGGAATAGAAGGAGCTTGGAGTAGTGTTAGAGGAATAGAAGGAGCTTGGAGTAGTGCTAGAGGAATAGAAGGAGCTTGGAGTAGTGTTAGAGGATCAGAAGGAGCTTGGAGTAGTGCTAGAGGAATAGAAGGAGCTTGGAGTAGTGTTAGAGGATCAGAAGGAGCTTGGAGTAGTGTTAGAGGAATAGAAGGAGCTTGGAGTAGTGCTAGAGGATCAGAAGGAGCTTGGAGTAGTGTTAGAGGAATAGAAGGAGCTTGGAGTAGTGCTAGAGGATCAGAAGGAGCTTGGAGTAGTGCTAGAGGAATAGAAGGAGCTTGGAGTAGTGCTAGAGGATCAGAAGGAGCTTGGAGCAGTGCTAGAGGATCATGAGCTTGGAGTAGTGCTAGAGGATCAGAAGGAGCTTGGAGCAGTGCTAGAGGATCAGAAGGAGCTTGGAGCAGTGCTAGAGGATCATGAGCTTGGAGTAGTGCTAGAGGAATAGAAGGAGCTTGGAGTAGTGCTAGAGGATCATGAGCTTGGAGCAGTGATAGAGGATCAGAAGGAGCTTGGAGCAGTGATAGAGGAATAGAAGGAGCTTGGAGCAGTGATAGAGGATCAGAAGGAGCTTGGAGCAGTGCTAGAGGAATAGAAGGAGCTTGGAGCAGTGATAGAGGATCAGAAGGAGCTTGGAGCAGTGCTAGAGGAATAGAAGGAGCTTGGAGCAGTGCTAGAGGAATAGAAGGAGCTTGGAGTAGTGTTAGAGGAATAGAAGGAGCTTGGAGTAGTGCTAGAGGAATAGAAGGAGCTTGGAGTAGTGTTAGAGGATCAGAAGGAGCTTGGAGTAGTGCTAGAGGAATAGAAGGAGCTTGGAGTAGTGTTAGAGGATCAGAAGGAGCTTGGAGTAGTGCTAGAGGATCAGAAGGAGCTTGGAGCAGTGCTAGAGGATCATGAGCTTGGAGTAGTGCTAGAGGAATAGAAGGAGCTTGGAGTAGTGCTAGAGGATCAGAAGGAGCTTGGAGCAGTGCTAGAGGATCATGAGCTTGGAGTAGTGCTAGAGGAATAGAAGGAGCTTGGAGTAGTGCTAGAGGATCATGAGCTTGGAGCAGTGCTAGAGGATCAGAAGGAGCTTGGAGCAGTGATAGAGGATCAGAAGGAGCTTGGAGCAGTGATAGAGGAATAGAAGGAGCTTGGAGCAGTGATAGAGGATCAGAAGGAGCTTGGAGCAGTGATAGAGGAATAGAAGGAGCTTGGAGCAGTGATAGAGGAATAGAAGGAGCTTGGAGCAGTGATAGAGGATCAGAAGGAGCTTGGAGCAGTGCTAGAGGAATAGAAGGAGCTTGGAGTAGTGCTAGAGGAATAGAAGGAGCTTGGAGTAGTGCTAGAGGAATAGAAGGAGCTTGGAGTAGTGCTAGAGGAATAGAAGGAGCTTGGAGTAGTGCTAGAGGAATAGAAGGAGCTTGGAGTAGTGCTAGAGGAATAGAAGGAGCTTGGAGTAGTGCTAGAGGATCAGAAGGAGCTTGGAGTAGTGCTAGAGGAATAGAAGGAGCTTGGAGTAGTGCTAGAGGAATAGAAGGAGCTTGGAGTAGTGCTAGAGGATCAGAAGGAGCTTGGAGTAGTGCTAGAGGAATAGAAGGAGCTTGGAGTAGTGCTAGAGGATCAGAAGGAGCTTGGAGTAGTGCTAGAGGAATAGAAGGAGCTTGGAGTAGTGCTAGAGGATCAGAAGGAGCTTGGAGTAGTGCTAGAGGAATAGAAGGAGCTTGGAGTAGTGCTAGAGGATCAGAAGGAGCTTGGAGCAGTGCTAGAGGATCATGAGCTTGGAGTAGTGCTAGAGGAATAGAAGGAGCTTGGAGTAGTGCTAGAGGATCATGAGCTTGGAGCAGTGATAGAGGATCAGAAGGAGCTTGGAGCAGTGATAGAGGAATAGAAGGAGCTTGGAGCAGTGATAGAGGATCAGAAGGAGCTTGGAGCAGTGCTAGAGGAATAGAAGGAGCTTGGAGCAGTGATAGAGGAATAGAAGGAGCTTGGAGCAGTGATAGAGGATCAGAAGGAGCTTGGAGCAGTGCTAGAGGAATAGAAGGAGCTTGGAGCAGTGATAGAGGATCAGAAGGAGCTTGGAGCAGTGCTAGAGGAATAGAAGGAGCTTGGAGCAGTGCTAGAGGAATAGAAGGAGCTTGGAGCAGTGATAGAGGATCAGAAGGAGCTTGGAGCAGTGATAGAGGATCCGAAGGAGCTTGGAGCAGTGCTAGAGGAATAGAAGGAGCTTGGAGCAGTGATAGAGGATCAGAAGGAGCTTGGAGCAGTGATAGAGGATCAGAAGGAGCTTGGAGCAGTGCTAGAGGATCAGAAGGAGCTTGGAGTAGTGATAGAGGATCAGAAGGAGCTTGGAGCAGTGATAGAGGATCAGAAGGAGCTTGGAGTAGTGATAGAGGATCAGAAGGAGCTTGGAGCAGTGCTAGAGGATCAGAAGGAGCTTGGAGTAGTGATAGAGGATCAGAAGGAGCTTGGAGCAGTGCTAGAGGATCAGAAGGAGCTTGGAGTAGTGATAGAGGATCAGAAGGAGCTTGGAGCAGTGATAGAGGAATAGAAGGAGCTTGGAGCAGTGATAGAGGATCAGAAGGAGCTTGGAGCAGTGATAGAGGATCAGAAGGAGCTTGGAGTAGTGCTAGAGGAATAGAAGGAGCTTGGAGTAGTGCTAGAGGAATAGAAGGAGCTTGGAACAGTGGAGCAGTGTTAAAGGAGCAGTGTGAGCTGTGAGAATTGCTTTGAGGTAAGTGGGTCCTGGTCTGTTTTTGGCTTTGTAGGCAAGCAGCAGTGTTTTAAAGCAGCTACAGGAAGCCAAGCTCAGTATGGAGAATTTAGGAAGGTTCAAAACAAGTCTGGAACCAGTTGAACAGCTGGACTGGTGCTCAGAGGCAGACCTACCAGTCTCAGTGGGCTGAGTGGAGAGTCCTTATGACTGCTAGCCTCTAATGTACAGCTTTTACCTCCAGGAATTCGATCACTTAACAAAACACTGTGTCATTATTTACATTCAGATCAGGCACAAATGATGCCTGATCATTTTCATCTGTGATTTTCCTATGCAAATAAAAAATCCATACTGTAAGTGAAGCGTGATCCTAAACATGGCTACGTGACGTCAACCTTTGTAGAAATACACTGTTTGAAATAAAAATTGATAAACTAATCCCATCCGTATAGGGCTTTAGGATCGTGTATGTTACCACTGTGTGGATTCCAGGGGGCAGCAAGCATCGATGAGTAACACTAAACTTTTAAAAACGAGGAAGATGCTGTCTAATCAGTATAGCGCTTCTGATTCGAGCCAATCAGAGAGCTCGTTGTTGTGGAGTCGGTTTGTTGCCATGATCGCGATTTCCTGTGCGGATTTGTCGCGCTAGATTTTGGACGATGTTTTGTCCAGCTACTCTATTGTGTTTTAAACGTAACTGTAAATATAGACTTTAGGAAGTTACAGCACTGGATTTTAGCACGTTTTTGTGTGCGTGTGTGTTTTTTTACACTGCGATATTTGACGGAGTGATTTTACGTGGATTTTCACACAAAGACCTGGCAACCCGGACCTTATTAAAGTGAGCGTTTGTGTTCCAGAATGGCGCGTGTAAGTTTATTGTTCCTCACCACTTTGTGTAGAGATTGTTTTTTGTTGTTATTGTGTAGAAAATGTGTTTATGGGTTAAGATAAACATAAACATAATCGTGTGACACTAAACAGCCTGCTGTATTGTTTAGAAACGGAAACCTAAACGCTGAAAGCCAGGCTAACAGAATCTGGCAAGCTAACTGGCTAACTAAAGGAGCAAGTTGCACCAAAAAATAAACAAAACCAAACAAACAACGCTAGCTACCTAAATAAAATCAAATAAATAAAATTTTAAAAAACGAACACTTCCTGAATTTATCCTTGAGCGAGGTTATTTATTTATTTATTTATTTATTTTTATTTAAAGAGAGAGAGAGCTAGCTCGTGAACGTAGCTCGTGAAGCTTTCTAAGGCAGCGTTCCATGGCTAGATAACTTGTGGATGTAAAAGTCTATAAATAAAAAAATATAATAAAATAGTGAAAAACGAGTAGAAATGTTTTAGAAAATGGGGTTGTAAAAAAACCCCAAGAAAAACCTGTCCACACCTTTTACTAGTAGGTCACGTGACTGTTGAAGCGAATGAAGCAATCTTATTCGGGCTCGTGCTCAGAATTCAAGTCTCGTGCTCAAAAGCTCGCTCTCCATATGGAGAAGTGTGTAATGATTTGATGAGACGAAATACGAGTATTTTTGTGTGTGATATTAAATGATATCACCGACAGAACTCCGTCGTGGTCACTGTGAAGCATGGTGGTGGTGTTGGCAGCTGAACCTGGGGCTTTATTCCAGACTAAATGACCCCTAACAGCCTCAAATACCCGTCTGTTTGGGGACAAACCCTTCAGGCGTCTGTTAGAGAGCTAAAGACGACGAGAAACCTCACGTCCCTTCAAGTCAAAGGAACGGCTTGAGAAGATTTGATGTGTTAGGGTTAGTTCAGGGGTGTACATACTTATGCAACCAGATTGCTGTGCTGTGTTTCCCCTGGATACGCAGGTATGAAACGCCGGGAGAAATAAAACCAGGTCTCTTGATGTCACAGTGATTCCTGCAGCCTCCTCCGCTGGATGCCTGAACATCAACGTCTGCCCCCCTCAAGGGTAATTAAACGCCTGATGATTTATTCCCTCAAAAAATATTGCATCTTTCACCCTTCGTGTATCAGAGATTTTAAGCCTGTTTTGATCTTAGACTCTCCTTAGCGCCTGTCATCCATGGCAGCTGTTACGAAGGTGATGGAGAGCATCGTGATCCTCGACGATGATGATGCCGAAGAGCCTTCATCTTCCACGTCTTCGGCGCGTCCTCAGACGATGATGGAGCCGCCGCCCACACACATCCCCGAGTCTCCTTTCGCTTCTGCCAAGAAGGAGAGCCATGTCCTGAAACTGGAGAACGAGAAGCTCTTTGGCGAGGTGTGTTTGAGAGACCAGTGACCACTCAGATGATTTAATATGCACACTGAAGCCTCTTTGACTGCTAAATGTTTTGACCCTCGTGTGGTCAGTTTAGCTGCAGTTGCAGGAAAACTCATCTTCCTCCCTCTCTCTTCTCTTTATCCCTGGGCAGTTTGTGGACCATTGCGTCGACCACACCCGAGAGCACCCGGAGGTCATGGAGTTCCTGAAGGTCAAATATTCCAAGGCTTCGCCGGACTTCCTGACGTGCGTGGAGTTCCGGAACGCCGTGGGTCGCTGCCTGACCCGAGCCCAGGCGCAGCCCACCAAAACCTTCGTTTACATCAACGAACTCTGCACCATACTTAAACAGCACTCAACCAAACGGAGGGTCGCTGTCCAGGCCCCGAACGTCAAGAAGCAGGACAAAACCAAGAGCCGGGACGAGGAAGGACACACGAGCACAGACAAAGATGGAGGTGACCAGAGGCAGACGGGAGCGGGGGAAGAGGAAAGAAAAACTAAACGAGCTTCCAGGAGACAGGTAGGGGTCAATCCACATTGTCCAGGGTCACTGACACACACACACACACAGATGAGCTACAGATACATAAATCTGTAAACACGTGAAATTTAGAAAGTGTTCAAAGTGTGAGAGAGAGCGCGCGAGTGTGAGAGTGTGTCTATGTGCATGAGAGAGCGCGAGTGTGTAAGCATGAGAGAGAGCGAGTGTGTGAGCATGAGAGAGAGCGAGTGTGAGAGGGGGAGTGTGTGCATGAGAGAGAGCGAATGTGAGAGGGTGTGTGTGCATGAGAGAGAGCGAGTGTGAGAGGGTGTGTGTGTGCATGAGAATGCATAAGAGAGCGCGAGCTCTCACACACACACACACCCTCTCACACTCACTCTCTCTCATGCACACACACCCTCTCACACTCACTCTCTCTCATGCACACACACCCTCTCACACTCACTCTCTCTCATCCACACACACACACACCCTCTCACACTCGCTGTCTCTCATGCACACACACAAACATCCTCTCACACTCGCTGTCTCTCATGCGCACACACACACCCTCTCACACTCGCTGTCTCTCATGCACACACACACCCTCTCGCACTCACTCTCTCTCATGCACACACACACCCTCTCGCACTCACTCTCTCTCATGCACACACACACCCTCTCACACTCTCTCTCTCTCATGCACACACACCCTCTCACACTCACTCTCTCTCATGCACACACACAAACATCCTCTCACTCCCGCACTCCCTCATCCACACACACACCCTCTCACACTCGCGCTCTGTTTCTCACACACTTGAACACTTTCTAAATTCCTCCCTCTCTCTCTCTCTCTCACAGATAGCATACCTGGAGAACTTGTTGAAGGTGTATAGTGATGAGATCAGACGTCTCCAGGAGAGAGATTTGAGTTTGGAGGATCTGGAGAAGGAGGACTCGAGCTACATCCAGGAGCATAAACTCAAGCGCAAAGTAAGTCTTTCAGGATCCTCTAGCACCACAACCTGGACCTGAGTTGGATTTAATCTAGGTTGAATAAATAAAGTGGCCCATTATGAACTGTTTAATAACTCGAACCTCCTGCTCTGCTCTTTCAGTTGATGAAGATCTACGATAAACTGTGCGAGCTAAAGGACTGTAGCACGCTGACCGGCAGAGTCATCGAGCAGAGGATTCACTACACCGGCACTCGTTACCCAGAGATCAACAAGAAGGTACTCGTTCTTCTGCAGTTTCTTTGTATCTACAGGCCTTTCAAAAGTATTGGAACAACAGGACTGATTCTTATTTTATTTTTCTACACAATTACAGCACTTTTGAACGTAAGGTCAAGAGTTTTAGATTTGAGACCCAGAACATAAGTCACAAAGTTCTCTAGAAGCAGAGCACTTCAGTGAAGATCAGATCTTCCTGGTCAGCCGGTGTATGAAGGCTTGTCCATTCAACGGTTGTTTTTCTCACATTTTAGATTGAGCGATTCCTAAACAACCACGAGATCCAACTGAACCCCCCGGATTACAGGGACATCCTGGATGTGGTCAAGCGCGCCAACGAGCGCCATCAACTCATGCTGAGCCGTAAGCAGGAGACGCAGATCGCGCAGGAGGCATTCCGGGAAACCGGTAGCCGGATGCAGGAGAGACGCCACCTTGACATGGTCTACAACTTCGGCTCTCACCTCACTGACCTCTACAAACCCAGTAAGCTATCTCTGAGTTGATGTTTAAAGCGTAGTCCTTCTGTTTTTGTATTTCGATCCCAACTCTGTTTCTTCTAGCCCTAGATCCTGCCCTCGCTGACCCCATGTTAGCCCAGAAGCTGCGCTCTAACAGAGAGCTGGCTCTCAGCTCCATAGAGGAGGTCATCAACAAATACGCCAACATACAGGATGACGCCGAGGAGGAGGAGAGGAGGAAACGTCTGGGGAAGGAGAAGCAGAAAAAAGAGGTGAAAAGGGAACACGCGATGAGCTTAAGAATAGATCACAAGATTAGATCATGTCTGTATCATCCCTAATTACCCCCCTCTCTGTTACCATTCGCACCTTTGACCCACAGAATGGTCAGCAGGTGTCCATAAAAGTAGAGAACGGTGACCGGAATGGGGAGGAGAACGAACAGGAGGAGGAGGACGAAGCCGAAGAGGAGGAGCCAGAGGAAGAAGAGGAGGAGGACGAGGAGGAAGATGATGCTTCTTCAGATCCGGATATCGAGGAGGAGATCCAGGCCAGCACAGCACAAGTCAGACCAGGTGTGACCGCTTGGGGAAAGGTTTTATTTGTGCTTCATTAAGCCACACACAACTGCGTATTTTTTTAAATAATGAGATGACCCACCGCTGAATGGTCAGATTCTTTTATTTGTGTGTTCTAATCTTCCTCATGTCTGTAGACGACTGAGGAAACACTAAAGTTCTCCACAGTGCTGGAGGTGAACCAGTGGACTATAGTGTGGGTTTCTTTAGTAAAGATGAGGAAGAGGAGGAGGAGGAAGTGGAATGTTCAGTAGTTTTTAGCATGTTTAGCTCGCTGCTTTCACATCCACCAAGAAGCAGGAACTGAACTTCCTCTTTGTGTTCCTCTGGGTGTTTGAGTTCAGAACTTTTCTCTCTACTCAAACCACAAGTTGGTTCTTTCCTTTATGAGCGAGCGAGTGTGTGTGTGTGTGTGTGTGTGTGCACCTGCCTGTATGTGTGTGTGTGTGCACCTGCCTGTATGTGTGTGTGTGTGCACCTGCCTGTATGTGTGTGTGTGTGCACCTGCCTGTATGTGTGTGTGTGTGCACCTGCCTGTATGTGTGTGTGTGTGCACCTGCCTGTATGTGTGTGTGTGTGCACCTGCCTGTATGTGTGTGTGTGTGCACCTGCCTGTATGTGTGTGTGTGTGCACCTGCCTGTATGTGTGTTTGTGTGCACATCTTCCAGTGTGTGTTTGTGTGCACGTCTTCCAGTGCGCGTCTGCCTGTGCGTGTGTGTGTGCGCGTCTGCCTGTGCGTGTGTGTGTGCGCGTCTGCCTGTGCGTGTGTGTGTGCGCGTCTGCCTGTGCGTGTGTGTGTGCGCGTCTGCCTGTGCGTGTGTGTGTGCGCGTCTGCCTGTGCGTGTGTGTGTGCGCGTCTGCCTGTGCGTGTGTGTGTGCGCGTCTGCCTGTGCGTGTGTGTGTGCGCGTCTGCCTGTGCGTGTGTGTGTGTGCGCGTCTGCCTGTGCGTGTGTGTGTGCGCGTCTGCCTGTGCGTGTGTGTGTGTGTGCGCGTCTGCCTGTGCGTGTGTGTGTGCGCGTCTGCCTGTGCGTGTGTGTGCGCGTCTGCCTGTGCGTGTGTGTGTGCGCGTCTGCCTGTGCGTGTGTGTGTGTGCGCGTCTGCCTGTGCGTGTGTGTGTGTGCGCGTCTGCCTGTGCGTGTGTGTGTGTGCGCGTCTGCCTGTGCGTGTGTGTGTGTGCGCGTCTGCCTGTGCGTGCGTGCGCGTCTGCCTGTGCGTGCGTGCGCGTCTGCCTGTGCGTGCGTGCGTGCGCGTCTGCCTGTGCGTGCGTGCGTGCGTGCGTGCGCGTCTGCCTGTGCGTGCGTGCGTGCGTGCGCGTCTGCCTGTGCGTGCGTGCGTGTGCGCGTCTGCCTGTGCGTGTGCGTGTGTGCGCGTCTGCCTGTGCGTGTGCGCGTCTGCCTGTGCGTGTGCGTGTGTGCGCGTCTGCCTGTGCGCGTGTGTGCGCGTCTGCCTGTGCGTGTGTGCGCGTCTGCCTGTGCGTGTGTGCGCGTCTGCCTGTGCGTGTGTGCGCGTCTGCCTGTGCGTGTGTGCGCGTCTGCCTGTGCGTGTGCGCGTCTGCCTGTGCGTGTGCGCGTCTGCCTGTGCGTGTGCGTGTGTGCGCGTCTGCCTGTGCGTGTGTGCGCGTCTGTGTGTGCGTGTGTGCGCGTCCGCCTGTGTGTGTGCGCGTCCGCGTGTGCGTGTGTGCGCGTGTGCGTGTGCGTGTGTGCGCGTCCGCCTGTGCGTGTGCGTGTGTGCGCGTCCGCCTGTGCGTGTGCGCGTCCGCCTGTGCGTGTGTGCGCGTCCGCCTGTGCGTGTGTGCGCGTCCGCGTGTGCGTGTGTGCGCGTCTGCCTGTGCGTGTGTGCGCGTCTGCCTGTGCGTGTGCGTGTGTGTGTGCGCGTCTGCCTGTGCGTGTGCGTGTGTGTGTGCGCGTCCGCCTGTGCGTGTGTGCGCGCGTCCGCCTGTGCGTGTGTGCGCGCGTCCGCCTGTGCGTGTGTGCGCGCGTCCGCCTGTGCGTGTGTGCGCGTCCGCCTGTGCGTGTGTGCGCGTCCGCCTGTGCGTGTGCGCGTCCGCCTGTGCGTGTGCGCGTCCGCCTGTGCGTGTGCGCGTCCGCCTGTGTGCGTGCGCGCGCGTCCGCCTGTGCGCGTGTGCGTGCGTGCGCGTCCGCCTGTGCGCGTGTGCGCGCGCGTCCGCGTGTGCGCGCGCGTCCGCCTGTGCGCGCGCGTCCGCCTGTGCGCGTGTGCGCGCGCGCGTCCGCCTGTGCGTGTGTGCGCGCGTCCGCCTGTGCGTGTGTGCGCGCGTCCGCCTGTGCGTGTGTGCGCGCGTCCGCCTGTGCGTGTGTGCGCGCGTCCGCCTGTGCGTGTGTGCGCGCGTCCGCCTGTGCGTGTGTGCGCGCGGGGGTGTCTGCGTGTGTGTGTGTGTCCGCGTGTGTGTGTGTGTCCGCGTGTGTGTGTGTCCGCGTGTGTGTGTGTCCGCGTGTGTGTGTGTCTGCGTGTGTGTGTGTCTGCGTGTGTGGGGGGGTGTGTGTGTGTCTGCCTGTGCGTGTGCGCGTCTGCCTGTGCGTGTGCGCGTCTGCCTGTGCGTGTGCGTGTGTGCGCGTCTGCCTGTGCGTGTGCGTGTGTGCGCGTCTGCCTGTGTGCGCGTGTGCGCGTCTGCCTGTGTGCGCGTGTGTGCGCGTCTGCCTGTGCGTGTGTGGGGGGGTGTGTGTGTCTGCGTGTGTGTGTGTGTCTGCGTGTGTGTCTGCGTGTGTGTGTGTGTCTGCGTGTGTGGGGGGGGGTGTCCGCGTGTGTGTGTGTGTCTGCGTGTGTGGGGGGGTGTGTGTGTCTGCGTGTGTGGGGGTGTGTGTGTGTGTCTGCGTGTGTGTGTGTGTCTGCGTGTGTGGGGGGGTGTGTGTGTGTCTGCGTGTGTGTGTGTGTCTGCGTGTGTGGGGGTGTGTGTGTGTGTCTGCGTGTGTGTGTGTGTCTGCGTGTGTGTGTGTGTCTGCGTGTGTGGGGGTGTGTGTGTGTGTCTGCGTGTGTGTGTGTGTCTGCGTGTGTGTCTGCGTGTGTGTGTGTCTGCGTGTGTGTGTGTCTGCGTGTGTGTGTGTGTTTGCTGCTGATTGCCCCTTTTATTGTCTTGTAGCAAAATAAACCTACTAATTAATTTCTGAACCGTTTCAGATGAGGAAGAGGCTGAAGAGGAGGAGGAGGAGCATATGAGTGTGAGTGATGAGATTGTGCAGCCCAGCAGTGTGGGCTCTTGTCCATCAGTTAAATCTCCTGGCTGTGGAGAAGCAGAAGAAAGCACAGATGAAGTTCCGCAGTCGGACGGTGGAACACACGGCAGCGCTACTGCAGAAAAATCCCCCGAAGACAAACGTTCTAGCGACAGTCCCTCGTCCTCGAACGGTCATTCTGGCGTCCCAAAGCCTCTGTCCAGAGAGGACGAGCCGCTGGTTTCTAACAGCTGCCCCTCGGCCGAGTCCGACAGCATCGTCCTAACCTCAGAGGTTCCACCCACGCCCGAGAACTGCGTCGTCACGATACCCGAGGTGACTAACGAGACCACGAACAGCAAGAAGAGGAAACGGGAATCGAAGAAGAACCACATCGTCCAAAACGGCAACATCAGACAGAGCGATATCAGGTTAATGTGTTCTTAATATATATGAGGTTATATCTGTTGTTATTAATGTTTTATTAGACAGAAAGAATATGCTTTGATTTTGAAATAGAGGTGTAGTGTAGCAGCATGTGGTGAAGTTCTCAGTGACTGTGATTGTGTGTTTAGTGACGGCGGTGATGTCTCTCCGGACGTGAAAGTGGCCTGTAGCCCCGTGCTAGTGGACTCCACCCGGGCGGACACACCCACTCAGGATCTGGTCAGCAGCTCTCGCTCTACACCACCCCCAAAAAAGCACAAGGTGTGTGAGAGAGAGAGAGGGAGGGTGTGTGTGTGTGTGAGTGAGAGGCTGTGTGTGTGTGTGTGTGTGTGTGTGTGTGTGTGTGTGTGTGTGAGAGAGAGAGAGAGAGAGAGAGAGAGAGAGACTGTATGTGAGAGAGGGAGGGTGTGTGTGTGTGAGAGAGAGAGGCTGTGGGTATGTGTGTGTGTGAGAGAGAGAGAGACGGTATGTGAGAGAGGGAGGGTGTGTGTGTGTGTGTGAGAGAGAGAGAGAGAAAGAGAGACTGGGTGTGAGAGAGAAACAGTGTGAGTGAGAGAGGGAGACTGTGTTTGTGTGTGTGAGAGAGAGAGAAAATAAGATGTTAATGTTGCATTTCTTCCGTTCTTCAGGTGAACGTCGCAACCCAGTGTGACCCAGATGAGGTGATCATTCTCTCTGATTCGGACTGAGTCGTGTCCACTGACACGGAGCTGGAACGCCAGTCCTCATCTCCATCACCCTCCTCCTGCAGGTGCTCGTCCATCTACATTCTGAAGAGAGAATCCAGACTGGAGAAAAGCTCTTCCGCATTGGATCAGATCCTCGCTATCACACACTTACCTTTCAGAACTCATACAGCTCGCTGCACTGCCCGTTCGGCTTGGCTAGGCTGACCGTTCGGCTCAGGCTGCACTGACCGTTCGGCTCAGCTGTACATTTTCAGGGTATGATAATGGGGATTTATTATCTTTTTTTTTTTTTTTTTTCTTTTTTCTTTTTTTTTAGGAAAAATGTAAAATGTCGTTGTAATGTTTTATTGTTTTTCAATATTAATTTTTTTGAAAGCAGATAAAAGTTTGGTCTTTATCTCTGTGTAATTAGATTTAATTAAACAGAGAAGGCCTAATTTATTTTTCTGTTGAGTTCCCGTACAAACTCAATAAAAAACTATTTTTCTGTAAATCTGTTTTGTTTTTGTTTTTTTCCAAAATAAGTTATATTTGTTATGGTGAAGAAATTCATGAGCAGTTTATTTAAATAAGCTCCGCCTTCACTGCATGGTGTTTATGTTGCTCTGGAAAAACCATCAGCAGGTAAAGTGAAGCGTCTCCATCATCAAAAGCAGTGTGATTGTGTGTGTTTGTGCAAAAACAATACACACTGCACTGGTTTTCACGATTTGGAGTTTGTTTATAGTCTTCATCGTCAACACCATTACCATCATGATCATCGTCGTTACCATAATCATCGCCGCCATCACCATTGTCATCACGATCATCATCTCCATCGTCATCATCATCCTCACAATAATAATCACCACATGATTGTCATCCTCACCATGATCATCTTCATCATCATCCTACACAGTCCAGGACTCCTGTGTGAGGTGCGCTTTGAGTAATTTTACATTCCAAAAATGATCTTCCTTTAGAAGTAGTTTTATTATAAATTGCAGTCTTATTACAGAGCTTCATTCCTGCACCAGAGGTAGATGGAAGGTGACTAGAACTCAACCCCTGAACAACACACAGGAGTAAAACCTGATAAACGTCACATCTAAAGTCCTGACCTTGGTAGACTTTCCACAGAGGAACAAGTTGTTTTTTAAGAAGCGGGCAGCAAACTGAAAGCCATTTTTTGTTTTCCCTAATGCAGTTTTTTATGTGAGAAAGTTCTAGCCCCTCTGCCCCATCACGCAAAGAAAATTCACTTCCAAACACACTAATATCTCAACACAATTACATGAATGTGTTTCTTGAGACACTTTTTAGTCAATTGTACATGAAAAACGGTGACTTCAGTACAAGGGTGTGGTAGCCTATTGGTTTAGGTGTTGTACTACTGATCAGGAGGTAGTGAGTTTGAGTTCCATGTCCCTAAGCACTGCCTTTAACCCTCAATTATTCAGATGTATAAGAGTCCTCAGTGTGTATGATGACTGGACCCCTGAGTTTGAGGGGTGTGTCTTCAGCCAGAGGGCCAGGAGTGACGGGTTTCAGGATTTTTCTTAGCCTTGCCTTACCTACCCTTGACTTGTCTAGACTTGTTCTGGTTCTTCTAGTTTTTCTCGTTTTTGCTTCTTTCCTTAGTGCCTGCACCTTACATCCACCTCCGTCACATACCCTACTCACAAAAAGTTAAGGATATTTGGCTTTTGGGTGAAGTTTATGGAAAATGTAAAAAGTTCACACTACAGTGATATTATATCATGAAAGTAGGGCATTTAAGTAGAAGCATGCAATGGTGATTTCCTCATCTCAAACAATTTACTGAAACAAAAGCCAACAAAAAATGTCAGTGTCTCAATAATTTGTCATGTGCCCTTGACCATCAATTACAGCTTGACAACAACTTCTCATGCTGTTCACGAGTCGACTTATTGTCTGCTGAGGCATGGCATTCCACTCTTCTTGAAGGGCGGCCCTCAGGTCATTGAGGTTCCGGGGTGCAGGGTTACGAGCCTCTACACGGCGACTCGGCTGATCCCATAGGTTTTCTATGGGATTCAGGTCTGGAGAAAGTTCAGGCCGCTCCATTTGAGGTACCCCAGCCTCCAGCAGCCGTTCCCTAATGATGCGACCTCGATGAACTGGAGCATTGTCGTCCATGAAGATGAAATTAGGCCTGTGTTGTTCATGCAGGGGCACAATGACTGGATTAATGATGTTATTCAGGTAGTATTGGCTTGTCACTGTACCATTCACAAGATGTAGGGCAGATCTGTATTGAGTAGACACACCTGCCCAGACTGTAACACCACCACAACAGTGGCTGATGCATAGAATGTATAGAATGTAGCGTACAGGGCATAGTGAAATGGGTGTAATGTGTACTGTACAGGCTGTAGTGTATAGTGCATAGTGAAAAAGGTGTAATGTGTAGTGTGTACTGTACAGGGTGTACTGTATAGGCTGTAGTGTATAGTGCATAGTGAAAAAGGTGTAGGGTGTACTGTATAGGGTGTAGTGTATAGTGCATAGTGAAAAAGGTGTAATGTGTAGTGTGTACTGTACAGGGTGTACTGTATAGGCTGTAGTGTATAGTGCATAGTGAAAAAGGTGTAATGTGTAGTGTGTACTGTACAGGGTGTACTGTATAGGCTGTAGTGTATAGTGCATAGTGAAAAAGGTGTAATGTGTAGTGTGTACTGTACAGGGTGTACTGTATAGGCTGTAGTGTATAGTGCATAGTGAAAAAGCTGTAATGTGTAGTGTGTACTGTACAGGGTGTACTGTATAGGCTGTAGTGTATAGTGCATAGTGAAAAAGGTGTAGTGTGTAGTGTGTACTGTACAGGGTGTACTGTATAGGCTGTAGTGTATAGTGCATAGTGAAAAAGGTGTAATGTGTAGTGTGTACTGTACAGGGTGTACTGTATAGGCTGTAGTGTATAGTGCATAGTGAAAAAGGTGTAGTGTGTACTGTACAGGGTGTACTGTATAGGCTGTAGTGTATAGTGCATAGTGAAAAAGGTGTAGTGTGTACTGTACAGGGTGTACTGTATAGGCTGTAGTGTATAGTGCATAGTGAAAAAGGTGTAATGTGTAGTGTGTACTGTACAGGGTGTACTGTATAGGCTGTAGTGTATAGTGCATAGTGAAAAAGGTGTAGTGTGTAGTGTGTACTGTACAGGGTGTACTGTATAGGCTGTAGTGTATAGTGCATAGTGAAAAAGGTGTAGTGTGTACTGTACAGGGTGTACTGTATAGGCTGTAGTGTATAGTGCATAGTGAAAAAGGTGTAATGTGTAGTGTGTACTGTACAGGGTGTACTGTATAGGCTGTAGTGTATAGTGCATAGTGAAAAAGGTGTAGTGTGTAGTGTGTACTGTACAGGGTGTACTGTATAGGCTGTAGTGTATAGTGCATAGTGAAAAAGGTGTAGTGTGTAGTGTGTACTGTACAGGGTGTACTGTATAGGCTGTAGTGTATAGTGCATAGTGAAAAAGGTGTAGTGTGTACTGTACAGGGTGTACTGTATAGGCTGTAGTGTATAGTGCATAGTGAAAAAGGTGTAATGTGTACTGTATAGGGTGTAGTGTATAAGACATATTGTTTACGGTGTGGTGCGTAGGGCATAATGGATTGGGTGTAGAGTGTTATGTTTAGGTTGTAACACAACACACTATACATCATGATACACCCCATACACCCTATACACTAATCCCCATACATTATGCCCAATACACTATACCCTGTACACTACACACACTACACTACATACACTATTCACTATACACTACAATATATGTAGTATGCAATATGCGATATACACTACAAACTGAACACCTCACACTATGCCCTATACACTACCCGATACACCCTATATCCTATTTCCTGTACACTACTTACTACATCTTAAACACTATGCCCTATACACTATTCCCAACATCCTAAACACTATGCCCCATAAACTACACATTGCACTCGGCACCCTATAATCTATGCTCTATAAACTACACATTACTCCTTAAACCCTAAGCCCTATGCACAACACAGTATACATTATGGCCTAAACATTATACACTGTGGCCTATACACTACACACCTTACTGTACACACAGCACCCTATACACTATACCCAATACATCACACACGAGACCTCATTCACTAAGCCCTATTCACTACACGCTACTACACCTTATACACTATGTATTCATTATGGCCTATACACTAAACTCTATAGCGCATAATCTATACTCTATACACCACAACCTAAGCACTATAACCTACAGGCTACACACTATGCATTTTAGCCTATACACTTTGCCCTATACCCTACTCCCTTAACACTATGCCCTATACACTACACCCTATAAATTATGGCCTATACACTACATCATATTAACTACAACATATACATTATTGCCTATCCCAGTATGTTCTATGCACTATACCCTATATTCCATGCCTTACTACTATGCCTCACTGCACAGTAAACACTATGCCCTTATACACAACACCATACACTACAGGGTGTAGTGTATAAAGTATAGGGTATAATGTTTAGGATACATTATATAGGGCATAGATTATTGGGTGTAATGTATATAGTAGCCCTATATAATACTCTCTATTCACCATATCCTCTAAATAATACACTATAAACCCTATATACTACATCCTATACACTATGCCCTATACATTATACCCTCTTAAGTACACAGTGCATCTTATACACCATTCCCTATACACTAGATTCTAAACATAATGCCCTAAACACTACACTGTAAACACTATACCCTGTATACAACACCTTATACACTACACACTACAACCTATACACTATACTTTATACACCTGCACCACTATGCCTGCTACACTACACACTACTCCCTATACCCTGCACACTACACCCAATTATCTGTGCCCTCTACATTATGCTCTATAGACTAAACCCAACAGCCTATAAACTATGTCCTGTACATTGTCATACAGACTACACCCTGTACTCTACACACTACAAACTATACAATATAAACTACACACAACATCCTACACAAGAATCTATAGAATAATACAGTATTGTGCATGTACATACTGCATAGACGGCACACTATTCGTTAAACACTATGCCCTATATGCTACACAATAATACACACTACACCCTATACACTATGCAGAATATATGCTACACAAAAATACACACTACACCCTATATACTATGCCCTATATGCTACACAGTAATTCACACTACACCCTATACAGTATGCCCTATATGCTACACAATAATACACACTACACCCGATACACTATGCCCTATAAGCTACACAAAAATACACACTACTACCCTAATACACACTACATCATATACACTACACACTACACCCTATGCAGTATGCTTAATACACTACACACTACATCATATACACTACACACTATACCCTGTACAGTATGCTCAATACACTACACACATCATATACACTACACACTATACCCTATACAGTATGCTTAATACACTACACACTACACCCTATACAGTATGCTCAATACACTACACACTACATCATATACACTACACACTACACCCTATACAGTATGCTCAATACACTACACACTACATCATATACACTACACACTACACCCTATACAGTATGCTCAATACACTACACACTACATCATATACACTACACACTACACCCTATACAGTATGCTCAATACACTACACACTACACCCTATACAGTATGCTCAATACACTACACACTACATCATATACACTACACACTACACCCTATACAGTATGCTCAATACACTACACACTACATCATATACACTACACACTACACCCTATACAGTATGCTCAATACACTACACACTACATCATATACACTACACACTACACCCTATACAGTATGCTCAATACACTACACACTACACCCTATACAGTATGCTCAATACACTACATACTACATCATATACACTACACACTACACCCTATACAGTATGCTCAATACACTACATACTACATCATATACACTACACACTACACCCTATACAGTATGCTCAATACACTACACACATCATATACACTACACACTACACCCTATACACTACACACTACACCCTATACAGTATGCTCAATACATTACATACATCATATACACTACACACTACACCCTATACAGTATGCTCAATTCACTACACACTACATCATATACACTACACACTACACCCTATACAGTATGTTCAATTCACTACACACTACATCATATACACTACACACTACACCCTATACAGTATGCTCAATACACTACATACTACATCATATACACTACACACTACACCCTATACAGTATGCTCAATACACTACACACATCATATACACTACACACTACACCCTATACACTACACACTACACCCTATACAGTATGCTCAATACATTACATACATCATATACACTACACACTACACCCTATACAGTATGCTCAATTCACTACACACTACATCATATACACTACACACTACACCCTATACAATATGCTCAATTCACTACACACTACATCATATACACTACACACTACACCCTATACAGTATGTTCAATACACTACACACTACATCATATACACTACACACTACACCCTATACAGTATGTTCAATACACTACACACTACATCATATACACTACACACTACACCCTATACAGTATGCTCAATATACTACACACTATACAGCCGTCTGTATCCGATCTGATCTGTGGACCACCTGAAAGTTGAAAGGTTCTAAAATTAGACACCCCCAGTGATCCGCACGTTGGGATCCTTCATGTGGTGGAGCTAATGAAAGCTCGTCCCAGCAGATAATATTGGAGGGTGAGGACCTCCCACTTGATGGTCAGTCAGTGGGCTGGTGCAGTCCGAATAATTAGGTATAAACCTGTCATAATAGCCCGCCAGCCCAGGAACTGCCTCACCTCCTTTCTGCAATTTGTGCTTATACATTTAAGTTCATATAACACTTCAGTGTCCAGTCGTGCTGCTAGCCCTCCCGTTGTCCTCGTTTTTATATCAGAAATATGGTTTTATTTCATGTAAGTGACTATAAATGACAGAGAAATAAAAAGTGTAAATGAAGTTAATTAACAGGGTAAACAGTGAATTAGGTGATAATTGAAGCTCAAACAAGACGGGGTCAGTGTTGACCACCTGAGAGGACAATACGAAGTTTAATAGTGAAAATAAAAGCATTTCCACACGCACTATGTGAAGAGAACTCATGGGATTGGGACTTATCAGTGAGGCTAACTGGACTGGCAAAAGGTCATGTGATCTGATGAGTCCAGATTTACCCTGATTCAGAGCAATGGACACATGAGGGTAAGATTAGAGGCAGATATAGTGATGCAGCCATCATGTACAAGCCTGTGGGGGCAGTGTGATGATCTGAGGTTGCTTAGGTTCAGACATGTTATGTGACCATCTAAATGACCATCAGAGTTTTTTTCTTCCGTGATGGCACAGATATATCTATAAAAGTGGCTCAGGGAGCATGAGTCCAGATTTTATGCTCACTGAGAATCTTTGCGATGTGCAGAAGACTTCACTCAGCGGTCCGACTCTTCCATCATCGCTACAAGACCTTGGGAAGAAATTAACGCAGTTAATTATTATTTAATGCAAATCAGGATGAAAATAAATATAATAATTTATATAAATTAATAATAAATATATAAATAATATTTTCTACATATTTTTCCCCTTTGCGTGTGCAGATAATTATATTTTTACTTTTATTATATTCATTTTTGAATGAATATAATGAATCAAATTTGAATGATAATAATGTACAGGCAATTTTGAATAATAATCTATACTTTATTAAATAATTTTACAGATGTATAATCAGGCCTATAAATATTTCCTTATTTTATATTATTATTATTGCTATTGTTAAGCTGTTCTTCTTCTTCTTATTACTTTAAATGAAATAAATAAATACAAGATCAATTAAAAAAAAAATGCAAATTCAATTCCAGTAGCACATCTTTAAAATAAACAAATCTTTGTAATCGGATGCAGCAGACGATGCAGTAGCTAAAACTTCTGCAAGCACTGTATGTGGCTCACCACCACTTCCTGTGACAGGAATGCTTTGTAAACACCAACAATTGTATTTTGGTTACTGAACGTTTCTCAGAAATTTGTCAGAAATCATTTGGAAATGGATTCAGAATCGATGAATAATGTTAGAATTTGACATTTTTTAGAGTCTACTCATGTCTCTAAAATACAAAAAATCAGTGTTTATGTAGATAATATAATACTGTTCCTGCATAAACTCAGTGAAATCAGGGACAGACGTTCATATAGATTCGCAAAAATTTCAAATAAACTGGAATACATTTGATGGAAAGTCGTATTCCCGACATCTCAGGATAAACATTCCCTCCATCAGGTCAACATTATTCAAACACTTCTATCCGTCCTTCGCTCTCAGACCAGACACATTTCTTTGTTGTGTGGAATCCACAAGCCACAGGAACGGGTGGAACTGGTGCTGTGTGACATGGTCAGGCATAACATTATGACCACCTGTGTTGGTCCTGCTATAACAGCCCTGTCTCGTCATGCACTGTGTATTCTGACACCTTTCTTTTTTCTTTTTCAAACATATCGTCATTGAGAAAACATGTAAGATAACAGTAATTTTTTTAACTTTCTCCCACCCTCAACATCCACATGTTCAATTACACAGGGCAATAAAAAAAAGGGGGGCTAAGACAGACAAATATTACCATATGAAATAAAAGTACATCATGTTTACCTCAATCACTGCATTGAGAGGAAACTAACATTTCTTGGATCACTATTTTCAAGGAATTGTATAAACATATGATCCCATATTTTATAGTAATCTTTTTAAGTTTACCCTTAATACTGTATGTCAATTTTCCAAAACAATACAGCATGATAAATCTTTTAACCATTGACCAATTGATGGACTGATTCAATGATTGATGGACTGATCAATGATTGATTCTATATTCTTCCAATAGAATACTATTGACCATCTTGCAAGAACTAAACAGATGTCTATCATTTTAATTTGGTGTCTTGATATTGATATAGCGACAGGAATCAGACCTAACACACACATTTCAGGAGTCACTGGAATTGGTTTTAAAATAATGATCACATTCCCAAACACGGTGAAAAAAACGTTCCCTTATATTTTTTGGCATTTAAAGCAAACATCTGGAATATTAGGGTTGAATTTGTTCGACTTTTCAAGTGCGCAATTGTATTGGAGCAGTTTCAGTCTAGTATTGATTGATAAACTCTGGGCTCTGGCACATATTTCACCCCATAGTGAATCTGAAAAATCGTACTGTAAATCTGTACCCCAGGCAACTCTCTTAGATTCAGATGATTCTTTAGAGCTATTAGCAAATTTACAGTAAAGCAACGTAATTTAGTTTGTACGAAGGTCCTCATGAAACAGAACTTCTTGTGTTAGCAATGGTCTGGACATTGAATAATGTTGCTTGACTCTAATGTAACTACAAACTTGTAAATATTTGAAGAAGTGTGTCATATGAATTCCAAATTTATCCCGGAGTTTATTGAAAGACATAAGCGTAGCTCCCTTGAACAAGTCACCAAGCTTTTGAATACCCTTTAATGCCCATTGTTTTAAAACCAGAATCATTTTTCCCTGGACTGTTTCCCCAGATAGGGGCAAAATAAGAAAGAGCCGAGACTCCTCCCATTGTACGCTGTGCTTCATTCCAAGCTATGAAAGTGTGTTTGAAAGTGGATTTTTGGTGTCCTTTTTCAGATTCCTGTACAAGTCAGTATAAACATAAAGCCATGTTCATATTTTTTGCAGCCATCAATTCTATTTCTATTCTATCAGGGTAATTGTGGCTGCAGTGAAAACTAGTAGGTGGCATTAGCCAGTTGGGCAGACCAATAATACCACTGCAAATTAGGCAGACGCAGACCCCATCTGTCGTATCGAAGGTATAGTAGTGTTAGGTGGAGTCTTGCCCGTCTGTTTTTCCAAATAAATTTAGCAAATTTCTTATTCATATTAGGAAAAAAAACCTGATGGAGGTGGAAGTGGAATAGAACGAAATAGATATAGGAACCTGGGGATAATATTCATCTTTATAATGTTTATACGACCGATCAAGGAAACTGGTAGGGATAACCATCTATCTAACTAACTTTGGTTATGACTGGATTATAATAAGCAGGGATTAATTTATCAATTGTAGGAGTGATCACTACACCTAAACAATTAAAACCATTTACTGTATTTATAAAAGGATGTTTAATTGGTGGTTTACATCTGACACCTTTCTATCAGAACCAGCATTAACGTCTTCAGCAATTTGAGCAACAGTAGCTCGTCTGTTAGATCGGATCACACGGGCCAGCCTTTGCACCCCACATGCATCAATGAGCTTCGACCGCCCATGACCCTGTCACCGGTTCACCACTGTTCCTTCCTTGGACCATTTTTGATAGATACCCACCACTGCAGACCGGGAACACCCCACAAGAGCTGCAGTTTTGGAGATGCTTTGATCCAGTGGTCTAGACATCACAATTTGGCCCGTTTGGTTCCTGCTTCTAACACATCAACTTTGAGGACAAAATGTTGACTTGCTGCCTAATATATCCCACCCACTAACAGGTGCCATGATGAGGAGATCATCAGTCTTATTCACTTCACCTCTCACTGATCATAATGTTATGGCTGATTGGTGTATATACCCCCCTCCCATCTTTTGTTTTCCTCACCGTTCCCTCCTTTTCGTAAGAAAAAAAAAGTTCTTTTTTTTTTTCCAGTGAATCTTTATTGTTGACAAATGTGTAACAGGATTTTGGTCCATTTAACACACACTGGGTTAAAACCATCCTTGACATGGAGAAGAGGCTGAGTGTTAAGTCAGTGTACTGAAATGATCCGATTTCTACACAAATTACTTGTAAAATCCACATTCATTAAACTTCAAAAGTGCTACAAGTCCATTTCAAAACATGGCAAATCATTTCGACAGCCTTCACAGAAGGCAAACCTTTCAGAATTAAAGTCAGAAGTCGTAACTCTTCGATTACTCCTTATTTCATTTCATCAGTTCTGCATTATTATACAACTCGGTAAAGTTCACATAGGATTTTGGAATGCAGTGAATCTGTTCCTTCTCCTTTTTTTTAAAGGACAATAAAATAAAATTAAATTTAAAAAAAAGCTCACAAAGTGAGAAATTCTGATGTTTCTGATGACGTGAAGATATTAGAGAAGTGTTAAGAAAGCCAGGTGGATGGCTTAACACTATACGTAGGTAACAGATAAAACTGTACAAGTCTCTTAAAACGTACGTCTCAGGCTGATAAAAATAAACGTAGCAACTCGGGTCACTTAGATCATAAAAACAGTGGAATGTGAGAATGAGTGGACGTACTTCAGGTCAGAAAGGTGTTGTGGCAGCATGGGGCATGTCTGAGGGCAGGCTGTGAAAGGGAGGAGGACTGATGATGACCTGTGTGGAATCAACTGGCAACTGGTGCAGATGGACGATCCCAATTTCCCAGTGTACCGTTCGGTTTTATACTCCAGTCTCCTCATTTCAGGGCTTCACAGAAGACTGATCCGTCTAGAATTCCGTGTTTAAACTATTAACCCGTGGTCATTCACACTGACCACTGATCACACTAGAACCGTTTTTTTTCGTCCAAATTTTGTTTGGCCACAATTTTAAACAAACGTGTCTTTAAGTGGAAATCTATTGAAATCTTCAAATTTTAAAACAGATATTTTCTTCAGTCTGTATTTTCTATCACGGATTACTTTCAGGAGCTTAAAGGCAAGTGCTTAAAGTGTTTAAAGACTGAAAAGAAAAAAAAAAAACCTTTTAACGTACCGGCTCGAGACTCGAGTACCGCTTGAGGTCACAGCAAATTAAAATAGCAGATAAAATTATTATATTCGTCCTCTTGTTATACGGCATTAGGGCTGACCGTCTGCAGCATCATCAGATCAAAGGCTGTGATTGGCACTGACAGGATTTAGACTGGATTTGACACTTTTAGTCTGGATTGGACTCTTGTAGACTGGATTGGACTGTTTTAGTCTGGATTACATTGCTTTAGACTGGATTAAACTGCTTTAGACTGTTTTAGTCTGGATTACATTGTTTTGTTTTAGTCTGGATTAGACTCTTGTAGACTGGATTGGACTGTTTTAGTCTGGATTAGACTGTTTCAGTCTGGATTAGACTGTTTTAGTCTGGATTAGGCTGCTTTAGTCTGGATTAGACTGTTTTAGTCTGGATTACCTTGTTTAAATCTGGATTGGACTGTTTCAGTCTGGATTAGACTGTTTTAGTCTGGATTAGGCTGCTTTAGTCTGGATTAGACTGTTTTAGTCTGGATTACCTTGTTTAAATCTGGATTGGACTGTTTTAGTCTGGATTAGACTGTTTCAGTCTGGATTAGACTGTTTTAGTCTGGATTAGGCTGCTTTAGTCTGGATTACCTTGTTTAAATCTGGATTAGACTGTTTTAGTCTGGATTAGGCTGCTTTAGTCTGGATTAGGCTGCTTTAGTCTGGATTACCTTGTTTAAATCTGGATTAGACTGTTTTAGTCTGGATTAGACTCTTGTAGTCTAGATTAGACTATTTTAGTCTGGATTAGACTGTTTTAGTCTGGATTACCTTGTTTAAATCTGGATTAGACTGTTCTAGTCTGGATTAGACTGTTTTAGTCTGGATTAGACTGTTTTAGTCTGGATTACCTTGTTTAAATCTGGATTAGACTGTTCTAGTCTGGATTAGACTGTTTTAGTCTGGATTAGGCTGCTTTAGTCTGGATTAGGCTGCTTTAGTCTGGATTAGACTCTTGTAGTCTAGATTAGACTGTTTTAGTCTGGCTATTGTTCATTGTTTAATACATTTTTTTAAAATGTCATTATTGGCAAGTTGCTGTGGAATAAAAGAATAAAACTCTTGCGGATGTGATGTAACAGGAAAATAAAGGATATTCTCTCGCTTAATATCAGACGGTTATTGATTATTTTCCCGTTAGAGCGTGAGACACTAGTACCTGAGACCTGCTGCAGATTCCAGATGTGATTTTCCCGCTCTGAGGTCATGTGATGTGCTGCCCTGCAAAAATACTCAGGAATGGTTTCTATACTTTTTTCTTTTTATGTCCAAATTATCTAAAAGATCATTTTTTAATTTCTAAATTAGAACATCAGGTGGATTTTACATTAATGCACCAAAATAATAAAAAGTTCTCTTACTAGATGGACAGACACTAAATGCTCTAAGACTGATGGATTATTTCTTTCCTATCTTGTTACATGAATCATGCTGACGGACAATATCACAATCGGACGACTGTACACGTGATCCCACGTGGCGATGTTTTGCTTTAAGTGATGCTGTTTTCGCCGATACAGACCTCACTGATATCATCCCCACATTCGCTCTGGCTCACATCCAGCCCGAGGACACCGGCGCCGTGGCCGTACAGTCCACTTTGGGGATTTACCCCTAAAAGGGATCCGGGGACCGCCATGCTCAAGCCACTTCTACTGCTGCTACTGCTGCTACTGCTGCTGGAGTGGTGTGGAGACATCACTGGGACTCCACTCCTGCCTCCAGCGCTGCCTTGAGTCCCTTTGTTGCCCGAAGGCTGGAGCTGAAGATGGTTCTGAGGGGAAATCACTGACCCTTCCGAACCTTGCGCCTCGTTAGTACCGCCGTGCCTTTCGCAGTGAGAGCGATGCCGCATGAAGCTGTCACGCCACATGAACTTTTTCCCGCAGCTGAGGCAGTCGTAGGGCTTCAGGCCCGTGTGTGTCTTCATGTGCTCTGTGAGGTGGTGCTTCATCTTGAACTTCTTGGAGCACACCGGGCAGTGGAAAGGCCGCAGGTCAAGGTGCATGTTGATGTGGCGATCTCGCATGCTCTTGTGAGTGAACCTTTTGCCACAGTGGCACATAAAGACTTTACCCGCAGTGCCAGCTCCGTTTCCATCTAACCCGTCTAATCCGCCGTCCATTCCACCCTGCCCAGGCAAGTGGACCGTTCCGTGCTCCGAAGCTCCTTTTAACGACACCCCGGGTAAAGCTTCTTGGAGGCCGACGGTAGGAGAAGATTGGTTGTAGAGAAGAATCTGGTTTCCTTGCATGTCCAGTGGGAAGAGCTGTGTTCTGGCAGCGGCTGACTGGACCGAGCTCAGTAACGCATTGACTGCTCGACTGCCACTCTGGCTCGGGTTCTCCAGAGAGTGCTGTGACGACGCTTGGTCCATCAAACCGCTTTCGACCTTGAGGTAGTCTTCCGGTGATTGGCAGTAGTCAACCTGAGGAAGTGACAGCAAAAAATTATTCAATAGATTCAAATTGTGAGAAACCATCAGGCTCACAGAACAGCTCACAGAGGCTCGAAGGGAGGGTTGTCTCAACATAAATTCCACCCCGAATACAACATCCACACAAGGAGGACCGGAAACTGGCTCAAAATATTCAGGCAGAAGAAGCAGTAAAGACAATTTGTTTTCCTTTTCTTATCTTTCAGTGTTTTCAGGAGAAACAAGTTAACAAGAAAATAGATGTGCAACCTGGCAACGCTGCTCATGAAGTAAAGAAAAAATTGTTGCTTAAATTGAAGGGGGGGGGGGCTTCCAAGGTATCAGATAATATCAGAAAGGTTAAAACAACTGCACAAATTATTCCAGATCCATAAGGCTACTCCCCTTTTCTGAGGGAAGGTAATGACTGCTCGTTTAGTTAGCATCTTTCTAAAATGTCGAGATCCTACGTCAACAAATAAAGGTTGCCAGGTCTGGTAAAATTAAATCAGAGTAAACAGCACTGTGTCACTTCATTTAGACTTAATGAAGTGTTTTGTTACAACTCTTCCCAGCGTCTCTCCAGTGGAAACATTGTGTGAGACGGAGGGAAGGAGGCCGGGACTTCCAGTCAACATCAGAACACTTGTCGATTGGTTCATCTGCCATCTTGTGGCACTATTTTAAGTCGAGCATCTCAGTAACTCTCAGGCATAGGTGTGTGTAACAGGTTTCAACAGGTTTCACAGCTACCTCCAACATACACTAAAGATCAAATGAACCATAAAGAATAATCCTCACCTGTGCTTCCATGTCATCCCTGCTGCTGAGGTCTGCAGAAAGAGTCCTGACATTAGAAATATTAAATGTCCTCTCCCTTTCTCTCTCCTTGGTGAGCTCTAGCTCCTGCTCATCTTCGTTTTCACCTCCTTCTTCTCCAGACACCACGATGAAGTCGTCGTCCCTGGAGCGTTCGGTTTTCACCACCACCCACTGTTTCCGAGGCATGATGCTCGGCTGGCTGTACATGGGACGCTTCTGCGGCGGAGACGACTCGAGATCCTGGTAGGAGGAAACGCCGAAGCTGTCGCTCACTCCCATTTCCTGATCGGAGGCGAGAGTAGGTTTCTTCCTCCTGCCACTACCCTGTTCCTGTTTCCTCGGGTACACGAGCTCCTCGTCCTCTTCCTCCTCCTCGTCGATCAGGAAAGCATCCTCTTGACTGGACGGCATGCAGTAGTTGGGAGTGGAATGCATGCCTCCGTCTCCCACCGTTCCCGTACTCGCCATTGCTCCGCCGAAACTAGCGTCTTTGGGGCTGAAGTAGTTTGTGCTGCTGGGAGACTGACTCTCGATCAGCGAGGGACGAGTCAGAGGCGGAGCCACAGACTGTGCGTGTCCTTCTCCTGCGTAGGAATCCCTGCTGCACTGGGCGCTCTCTGAGGATGGAGCTACACCCTGCGGTCCAGACGAACCTCCCTTGTCCTCTCGGAGTAGTTCCGTGCACTTGTCCACGATGTGCCACATCTGGAGCACGCTCCCAATGGTGAGGTAGTTGACGATGTCTTCACGAAGCATTTGCAGCTGGCCAGTGTAGGCACAGCGCAGGACTCTCTCAAACGCCAGCGGGTCCATTACGGCAGGGATGGACACTGTGGACATGTTCTTCAGTAGCACCTAACGAGCAGAGACACATGCATCATGCATCAATCAACCCATATTCTTCCTCATTTCTTATTCTAAACAGGAAAAACAGAAATCGTATCATAAAGTACATCTTTTTAAACTCTTTTTAAACCAGGGATGAGAGATACGAGGATAAATAGCTGTGGGATAAATAGCCGTGTTCGGATCTCATGGTTGAAGTGTTTGGTGTAGGATGGGTGAGGACCACGGGAAGAAGGCTTGGATCAGGTAAACCTGTTAAACCCTAAACACTGGAACCCTTCATGTTTTTACATTTCAGCTCATTTCAGTGGAAGTTTCTGTGTTAGACACAATATGTGGACAAAAGTATTGGCACACCGATCATCATATTCTGAATCGAGAGACATGAACATGGAGTTGTCCCTTTTGCAGCTATAACAGCTTGCACTCTTTCCAGAAGATTTTAGAGAGTTTCTATGGGAATTTTTCACCCAGTAGACCATTTGTGAGGTCAGGCACCGATGTTGGATGAAAAAGCCTAACTCTCTGTTCCAGTTCATCCCAAAAGGCGTTGAGTTCAGGGGATATCGAGGAACAGTGACACACTTAAATTCACTGAACTCTTCTAACAAATGTTTGTAAATGCAGACTGCATGGCTAGGTGATGGATCTGAACAAAGAGGTGCGTCCCAATACTTATGTCCATTATGGACAAACATCTAGAGTATAAAAGTCCTAAACATCCCTGTTTGTCACAGACATGGTTTCTATGTTAAGCTGAAAAAGGTTTAGTGATGTTAAACACACCGAACAGCTCGGTGTCGCTATAATACTTTCAGCGTCATCGTGACTGTTGTCATGAACCGTGTCTAAACTCCTTCATTTTTAAAAAAAATCGTACGTGTCGGTGAGTAAAGGATGCACCTGGTCATGGAAGTACGGTGAGGAAGCAGCTAACACGCAGCGATGGGCTTTAAAGACGTGTCCCTGCACGTGTATGGAGAGGTCACACAGCTGGCCGTCCTCACGCTGTCGATTAAGGCTGTCCAGCACACATGTCTGCACGTTGGGGAAACACACCTGCACCACCGGACCCGTAGGCACACCTGAGGTGCCATCACAACTGTTCTCCTCTGTAGCTGACTGCATTCCTGAGAAATGTGGATAAAAGACACAAAGTGAAGCACATTAAAAGGAAATCTTACTCGAAAATCAGACACAAATTCTACGTAAAGAAGCACAGAGGTGCTGGGAGTGTGTCCGGTTTCTGACAGCATGTCCAGAGAACTTTCTGGAATGTAAAAAAACCCCTAAAAACTCTAAACGGTAACTCTGGGAAACATTTTCAGTCACATTTGAGAGAAAGAATTCGGTCAGTGTCGATGTGGCGGATGTGACCAAGTGAGAAATACGAATGTTTTGAAGATTTTTTGAGTAAAATAATGTTTTAGCAATTAATCAGCAATGCTCACACTATTCACATTACGCTGTAGATTTATTTGTCTTCAAGTGTCATTTTAAACGAATCCTCCATATGACTCGTGAGTCGTTTTAGAGAGCGAGTCGTTCATTTTGCATTGACCGCGCATGCGCAACATCCTAGTTCATCGCACGTGACCACTTCCTGGCTCGGTGTCTTACAGTCAATAACACTAATGCAATGTTGTATAATATTGAGGAATTATCATAAAAAATATCCAAGGACATGTGCAAAAAAATGTTTTGGCTTTGATTGATTTATAGTTTTGTCTTTTTGGCTATTAACACGTAACAATGTAATCGTATTCTGCTGAAATGAACCAAATGACTCGGGAAAAAAAGATTCAAAGAACCGAGTCAGTAAAATGAGCCGAACTTCCCATCATCACTAGTAAAGGCTACATCATGAGTGACAGGAAAACATAAACAAGACTCCGGGCCTTAACACTTCTTTTCTTAAACAGCTTTTCTCAGCTATGTAATAAACCTGTTCTGAAGCCATGATTTCAACATTTATTCAGTTTATCCCGTGCTCCAGGTTAAGTCTCAAGAACAAATCGACTTACTGCACCTTTAAAACTAAACCTCAATCGTGTCAGAATGCAGAATATACGAATCGAATACACAAATCATGTTCTAATCATGTTAATGATGATCATACTAATCAGTATATTTAAATATTTACGGTTTATGAGGTAGAAAAAGTTTCACAACTCGTGCTGTAAGAAGAGACTCGAACCAAAATGGCGGACCTGCAGAAAGACGCCGAGCTCACATTCTCAACGCTAATGTAGTCCAACAATAAACGATATTTCACCATTCTCTGGGATTTGAGTCTTTTTTGGGGTCACTTTAGCTATAAAAAAAATCAATAAGGCTGACAGAAAGTAATGTAGTAAAATCAGTAATGGAGGTAATGTGGAATGAGCTTGACGCCAGGAAGACTAAGGCAATAATGGCGTTCGGTGTTCTATTCAGCCTAGACTATATGAAGAGATATAAGATGGCGTGGTGTTGTCAAAGATGGAACGCCAAAACATGTTAGACACCGATTATTTATTGCCACTGATTATCGTGACTGCATGCAAACACTGTGCTCACCAGCAGAAAGGTTATTAACTTATCAGCGCTGTCAGCTTCGAAAATAAGCCTTTAATCAGCCCTTACCCCTGAAAAATCTTTTTCAAGGACCAACATGAGTGTATTCGCGAGGCAAAATCTCCATCTTCACCGTATGAAGAAGGCGAACATGTGGAAGAGAAATGCTCGCTTAGCTCCAGAGAGATCCAGCTGCATGGTATCCCTTTAAGAAATCCCAGACAGACTCATCTCATTTGGGGTCATTTGGCCGACCAAAAATAGAACGCGAGGAGATACAGTGGTGTGTCGGAAGGTGTGATGCAGCCAGCTTGTAGTAAACATCCACACGTTGTCTCTCCACTATATCACGTGAAAACATCATAAACATAAACGGCATCGTTCTAATATACACTGCACTGCTGGCCAAAAGTATGTGGACACCCGAGCATCACAACTCTATGAGGTTTTCTACCCAAAGCTGAAAGAACAACGTTGTCTAGAACATCTCTGTATCCTGTAGCATTACAGTTCTCGTTCAGTCCAAACCCTGTTCCAGCACGAAGCACAGAGCTCCATGAAGACTAATGGTGTGTGAAGGTCGGAGAGCCCTGACTTTGACTCAACCCCACTGGCCACCTTTGGGATGAACTGGAACACTGACTGAACCCCAGACCTCTTCGTGTAGCTGAATGATCGATCACCAATCCACACAGACACAATCCAACAACCTTGGACCACCAGACTGGATCCATCGCTGTGGGACTCCTTGATTACACCAATAGGGCCAGTTGTGTAAAACTACCCCAGTTCTATGAGATTAGTGTGACCAGGAAGAAGCAAAAATGTTGGAAAATTCCACTTGAGATGGTGAAAGGTGGTCTCCACAGTGGATTTAGCACATGACCATGTCATTTAAAACTTGATTTAAGTAATAATACAAGTGCTTTATCTCCCTATGAAGACTCATGTAGGCAAGAGTCCTAGTCCTTCTAAAAAATGTAGTAGCTCAAGGTTGGGGTTCAAGCTCCAGCACTGCCAAACTGCTCCTTTTGGAACCTTGAGCAAGGTTCTTAACCCTCTCTGCTCCAGAGGTAACTGACCCTGTGCTCTGGCCCCAACATCCGAAGCTGAGATACACTATATTGCCAAACGTTTTGGGACACCCCTCCAAATCATTGAATTCAGGGGTTGGGCTCGGCCTCTTAGTTCCACTGAAAGGAACTTTTAATGCTTCAGCTTCATATCAAGACCAGACCTTCTCGTCCAACATCAGTGCCTGACCTCACAAATGCGCTTCCAGAGGAATGGTCAAAAATTCCCATAAACCTTGTGGAAAGCCTTCCCAGAAGAGTTGAAGCTGTTATAACTGCAAAGGGCTGGCAAACTCCATATTACATTCATGTGCAAGTAAAGGCAGACGTCCCAAAACTTTTAGCAGGAGGCTTATGGGCCATCACATACTGCATGATAATAATATGGGTTTGAGCCACTTATCCCAATTCCGAGTGTCAGTTTTCAACACACATTTACACATGTAAACATTCAAATAGGATACGCCCATTCCAATATTTTTGCGCATTCAAAAAAATGGGTGGCTTCAAACAAAAGTTTTTTTTTTCTTTTCCAGGTCTAGGTGTAAAGATCAGGAAGCTGGAATTTTGTTGTGTTGTCTCATGTTTATGTTTCGATCTGCCCAAGAGGTTTGGGTGAACTTTGTTAAAGCACCCGTATCCTTTATGGCTCTGCCCCCTGTGATGGAGCGACCTAGGGGATGTGTTGTATCCTGCAGGTCACGGGATATCCAGTGGCTCTCTGTTTGGGTCTCAAATCCACATGAAAATAATAGTTTCATTCACTGAAATCCAAGCTTTTTGAATGGCTTTTTATTAGGTCATGTAAACATTTTAAAACTTTGTTGTCCTCTGTACAGAATGATTTTAGACATCTTTAGGCGCACCGACCGCATTCAGCACAAAAAAAAAAACACAATGTACATTGCTTTTGTAAAATATAATTTGTTTTCATAGAGAATATTAATAGCAGAAAAACCTCTCTAAAACCTTTCATCTCTAAAACCTTTCATATTTTTTTTGTCCATTTTGTTTAGTAAGGAAAAGGTAGTTAGTAAGGAAAGGCAGTATGAAATCGAATATACAAGCAGAATATCACAAATCAACTTTTAAATGGACGTTACAAATAAAAGCACAAAACCTGAATAATGTAAAATAAATGTTTCTACAAGAAAATGTTTTTAAACACAAAATTTGGCAAAAAAAAAAAATCAACTTAATAATTCTCCTCAGAAAATATTGTAATGTGCCAAAAGATTTTTTTTTTGTTATTCTGCATAGACGAAAAAACTGGACAAAGAAATCGAGGACAAAAGAAAATTATGAAAAAATATAGCTGCCTGTCATCGTCTTTGGCAGTAATTCATTTTATTTCTTTATTTATTTTTGTGTAAAACCTTGACACAAAAAAATGTAAGCATCCACTGTCCAAGGTAATGCAATAAAATATTCAACAGTTTTGTCTAATTATTTTGTATTCACACTTTGTAAATATTTTTTCCACCCGCTGTTCTATATACAACACACACACACACACACACACACACACACACAGTAGAGGTGACATGCAAAAATGCAGGTGATGGAAACAGACGGTCAGCATCATTCGTCTCACATGAAGTCATTTAACTCTGCCTCCAGAGCAGCGGCCATCTCGTCAGCTTCTGAGCTACTACCGTCCTCGTTCGACTCCTTACTGGACTGGCTAGCCAAGTCTCCGTCTTTGTCATCGTCGTCTTCCCTAACGTCCGGCAGCTTTCTCTTGTGTCCTCTAGAAAACATAGCGCTGACCATTAGTGTGGTTAATCCTTCTAGACTAAGGTATTACTGCAAGAACATACGGTGGATTTGAATCAATTAACACAAATGGGCAAAAAAGTTTGTGCACCCCTGACCATCACACGTTCTTGTGTCTCTGTATGCAGTTCAAACCCTGTTCCAGCACAGAGCTCCATGACGATGGTGTGGAAGACCTGGAGCATCCAGCACTGAGCCCTGACTCGGACTCAACCCCACTGGGATGAACTGGAACTAAAGTCTCCTCAACATCAGAGTCTGATCTCACTCTTGTAGATGAATGATCACTAATCCTCTAAACATCTAGTGGAAAGCCTTCAGAGGAAAGTGGACCTGATTACAACACCAGAGACCAGATAATAAATCTGGACCAGGACTCACCAATGCACAGTGATGCTCCGAGGGATGAGCGCACTTTCCTCCGAGTGAGTGAGAGCATAGTGAACATAGAACTTCAAGGTGGCATTCAACTATAAGTTATAAAATGACTCACTGACATGAATTCTTCTCAAAGATCTAAAAACAGTACCTTGGTATGACCCCAGTGTGACCGCTGACTTGTTTGGATGTTGATGATGACGTGTCTTTGACGGACGTTCTCAGGATCTGGTGGTAATCTGCTGTTTCAGCACTTTGCCTGCTGCTCTCTTCATCTTCCTCGTCTCTCTCCTCCTTCTCTTTTCCCTCGCTATCGTTATCACTTTCTTCTCCAAGAATATCATCCACCTGCCCATCCCCACCCCCCCAAAAAAATACAGGTATGTGCTTAACCTCTATGAGGTTCAGTATAAAACTGCTGTTTTATGTAACAGAAGGTCAGAAGGTCAGATCTCACCTCTCTGTCCATGCTGTCTAGGTCCTCCTTACAGAGCGTGTAGAGAGGTAAGGTTTCGGACAGGCTGGGCTGGCGTTTCC
>NC_080721.1:3908549-3918549 GCF_019097595.1 Hemibagrus wyckioides | reverse complement strand
CTTACAGACCTGGGCCTGCCGGACCTTCTCCGTACCTTTCACACACACACACACACACACACACACACACACACACACACACAGGGTCAGTCAGACCTCTAAACATCTGCATGCGTCAATGAAAACGTATATATAGAATAAAAATAGGAATGTATTTATTGTATTAAATGATATTTTAATGATTGTCATTGTGTTAAAGTTGTTGTGTTTGAAGTAGGTGGTTTTGCGTGAAGTTGCTAGAGTGTTGTTCGGTGGCTTGTTGCTATGGCATCCTGGATGGTTGCTAGGACGTTGCTGGTTGCTATAAATGCATTTTGTTTTGCATGATATTGCATATGACTGCTAGAGTGCCTCGAGTGGTTGCTACAGTAATCCAAAGCGTTCTTGCTATGATACAGCATGTGGTTACCAGAGCTTTGTTAGATGGTTGCTATGGAAGGCCAGGTGGTTGCTATGTTATCCTAAGTGTTTATTAGGGTGTTGCTAAGTGTTTCTGGTGGTATCTTAAGTGGTTGCTAAGGTGTAACCAGGCAGTTGCTATGGAATTTTGTCTGGTTTTGCTGCTTGTCCGATCTGACAGGACACCGGGAATGAGACTTACCTGCTCGTGCTGCGATTAAGTGGGTGGTGCAGTCGGGATCTTTGGCATTAAGCACGAGGCTCTTGCTAATCGTAGCACCCAGTGCTTTGGCATGGTAGTTCTCTCGTGTTCGTTCCATGGGGTAGTTGGTGGGGTACAAGCCGCTGAACACGACGTTCGTTCCTGCCAGCGAGCTGCCCTTCAGCTCAGGGATGATTTTACGAATGTCCGGCATGTCAGAACAATCCCCCCGTAGGTAGGTCTCGTAGCGTGAGTAATACTCATTGTGAATGCGCAATAAGATCTCCTGGAGGTAAATCAAGTGATCGTCCTGATCCAGGTCTTCCTCCTCCTCCTCTTCTTCTTCTTCTTCGTCCACCATGCTGTGGTCTAAAGACTCCTCCCCCATGGTAACACCCGACTGCTCGCTGTTTTGAGACTCGGTCTCGGTTTCCTTCTTGTCAGAACATCCGTTATCGCCCAAGCTCTCCTCGTCCACGTCACACACGCTTCCGGCGTCTCCGTTCTCCTCCGTACCACAACACTCCTCACCTACGCTGGTTGGTTGACTTTCTGATAGCTGATCGTTTTTATTATGCGCTTTAACCGAGTCACTGCTATCAGCTACGTTCTCTTGGTCAACACTTTCACCTGACTCATCCGCTTTAACCTCACATTTATTACTCAACTTTTCTGTCCTCTTTCCATCAGAAGTTCTCTGACTAGCTGATGCTCCTTGAGCATCAGAGACAGAGGTGGACATTTCGTCCTGTGGTGACTTTTTATCCTTGTCCTGTTTCCGGTGGACGATATTTTTCCCCTCGTCGGCTGACGATCTGGACGCGTTAGGGTTCTCTATGGGTTGACCAGCCGGGTTACCTACAGCAACACGACATACAACTGCTTTTAATATGGAAATCATTGCTTAGTGTGTGTGTGTGTTAGAGAATTATATTTAATATTGATAGCTGATTTGATTTAATACATCGGTAAAACTGTTAAAATAACAGCAATAAAAAGGTATCAGACATGGGGGATGTGCTATCTTACTGGTTAGACCACTCATTGGAAGGTTGTGAGTTCAAATCCCAGGTCCACCATGTGTCCCCCTCTGACCACTTAACCTTCAATTGCTCAGTTGTATGAAATGAGATAAAGTCGCTCTGGATAAAGGCATGTTCCAAATCTAAACTCATGTCTAATAAATCAAATCACCTGCACTTTTTTTGGCCAGCTGTGCCTCCCGTGACCCGGGCGGGGCGTTGATGTCACCCGTTCCCTTGAAGTAGACGTATTTTTTCACTGTAATGAGGTTAGGGGCAAACTTCCACACGTCCTCTCGATCGTCGATGATGCACACCATGGAGTCGCCACATGGGAACAAATTTCTGCAGAGGACCCGAAGGAAGTGAACAGATTAGTTATAGACCTGTTTATTTTTTCATTCACAACTATACAAAAATCTTGGATCAAATGATGTGAAGTTATAGAAGATCACAAGCAGATGAATGACCTCAGGTTTCCTGTCTTGGAGAACGGGTCAATGCACTCATCTCTGGACAGGATTCTATGTGAGAAAAGTTTCTTTTCAGGGTCCAAAAAACCTTTTGTTTAGATGACAGAAAAAAAGTGACAAGAAAATAGTCATTTTAGTGAAACCTCCATTCAAGTCAAAGTTTTCTTATTCTTATTCCTCTGAGAGAGAGAGTGTGAGAGAGTGCGAGAGCAAGAGAGAGAGAGAGAGAGAGAGAGAGAGAGAAAGAAAGAGAGAAAAAGAGAAAGAAAAAAAGAGCAAGAGAGAGAGAGAGAGAGAGAGAGAGAGAGACAGAGCACGAGAGCAAGAGATGTATGTAGAGAGACAGAGATGTTCCAGTCTGCTGACCTGCGATGGTGTGTGCATAGAGGCGACTTCCGAAGGTAAAGACGTGAAGCTCGTACATCTTGGAAATCTTCTCCAGAAACTCTTTGCAGTAAGGCCTGAGACGTGTGTGCAACATGGGCTCCCCTCGACCCAGCTGGAAATGGAAAATTCCCTGTGACACGTAGGGACAGAAAGAAAGTTGAGAACCAGGAGACGTGGAAGTGTGTGGGGGGGAGGTTTAGACTTTTACTCTGGTTGTTGTGGTTCTGCAGCTTACTTTGGTAGACATGTGCTGACAGTGCTGCTCTGTGGTGTGGATGAGAGTCTGGTCCAGATCCACCATGAGAACCAGCTTCCTGTTTCTGTGGAGCCTCTTCTGGTCTTCTCGGCCAAGCTGCTCGGCTTGCTGTTCACAACACACACACACACACACACCAGTACTATCACATCAGATACAACATCTTAAACTCCAGGACATATTTGTGTTTTTAATGACATAAAAACACACCCACACACACAGCCCCAAACCACATAACCCCGGATCTCACCTCGGAGCTGACCATCAGCTCTGGAACACTGTGCACCATGGAGACCATGGCAGTAGAGATGGGGTTCTGCTGCTTCCCATTCCTGTTCTGTAGCCTTTAAAAACAGAAACACACTGTAACACACTGTAACAACTAAACACACTGTAACACACTGTAACAACTAAACACACTGTAACACACTAACAACTAAACACACTGTAACAACTAAACACACTGTAACACACTGTAACAACTAAACACACTGTAACACACTAACAACTAAACACACTGTAACAACTAAACACACTGTAACACACTAACAACTAAACACACTGTAACACACTGTAACAACTAAACACACTGTAACACACTAACAACTAAACACACTGTAACAACTAAACACACTGTAACACACTGTAACAACTAAACACACTGTAACACACTAACAACTAAACACACTGTAACAACTAAACACACTGTAACACACTAACAACTAAACACACTGTAACAACTAAACACACTGTAACACACTGTAACAACTAAACACACTGTAACAACTAAACACACTGTAACAACTAAACACACTGTAACACACTAACAACTAAACACACTGTAACAACTAAACACACTGTAACACACTGTAACAACTAAACACACTGTAACACACTAACAACTAAACACACTGTAACAACTAAACACACTGTAACACACTGTAACAACTAAACACACTGTAACACACTAACAACTAAACACACTGTAACACACTAACAACTAAACACACTGTAACACACTAACAACTAAACACACTGTAACACACTAACAACTAAACACACTGTAACAACTAAGCACACTAACAACTAAACACACTGTAACACACTAACAACTAAACACACTGTAACAACTAAACACACTGTAACACACTAACAACTAAACACACTGTAACAACTAAGCACACTAACAACTAAACACACTGTAACAATTAAACACACTGTAACAACTAAACACACTGTAACACACTAACAACTAAACACATTGTAACACTGTCACGCACTGTAACAACTCAACATACTGTGACACACTAACAACACACTTACACACTGTAACACACTAACAACTCAACACACTGTAACAACACACTTACACACTGTTACACACTAACAACTCAACACACTGTAACAACTAAACACACTGTAACAACACACACACTGTAACACACTAACAACTAAACACACTGTAACACACTAACGACTAAACACATTGTAACACACTAACGACTAAACACATTGTAACACTGTCACGCACTGTAACAACTCAACATACTGTGACGCACTGTAACAACACACTTACACACTGTTACACACTAACAACTCAACACACTGTAACAACACACTTACACACTGTAACACACTAACAACTCAACACACTGTAACACACTAACGACTAAACACATTGTAACACTGTCACGCACTGTAACAACTCAACATACTGTGACACACTGTAACAACACACTTACACACTAACACACTAACAACTAAACACACTGTAACACACTAACGACTAAACACATTGTAACACTGTGACACACTGTAACAACACACTTACACACTGTTACACACTAACAACTCAACATTCTGTGACACACTGTAACAACACACTTACACACTGTTACACACTAACAACTCAACATTCTGTGACACACTGTAACAACACACACACTGTTACACACTAACAACTCAACACACTGTGACACACTGTAACAACACACTTACACACTGTTACACACTAACAACTCAACACACTGTGACACTGTAACAACACACTTACACACTGTTACACACTAACAACTCAACACACTGTGACACTGTAACAACACACTTACACACTGTTACACACTAACAACTCAACACACTGTGACACTGTAACAACACACTTACACACTGTTACACACTAACAACTCAACACACTGTGACACTGTAACAACACACTTACACACTGTTACACACTAACAACTCAACACACTGTGATACACTGTAACAACACACTTACACACTGTTACACACTAACAACTCAACACACTGTGACACTGTAACAACACACTTACACACTGTTACACACTAACAACTCAACATACTGTGATACACTGTAACAACGCACTTACACAGTGTGACACACTGTGACACACTAACACACATTGTTACACACTAACAACTCAGCACACTGTTACACAATGTCACACACTGCAACACACAATTACACACTGTCACCCACTAACACCCTGTAATACACTTTCACACACTGTCACAACTCATAACACACACCAAAACACTTCGTAACACACTAAAACACACTTTAACACACCATCACAAACACTCACACACTGTAACACACCATCACACACTGTAACACACACTGTAATACACTGTAACACTGATCAGTATAAAGCTGAAATGCTTCATTACATTTAGTTTATATGTGTGGTGTGTGTACTCACTGTGTTAAGTCCTGACCACACTCAGCACACAGCCCCTTCATCACGATGGGGTGACTGCATTCTTCTATCCGTGCGATCACATCCCTGTTACAGACAAACAACAAACACACGGGCAAGGGCCATCAGGAGATCTGATTACAGGGGTTCACGTAAAATGTGCACATTCGCTCACACACACACATTCACGTTCACATTAGTGCCTCGACCTGAGCTATAATCCTGTAGCATCAGGCTGCTAGGAAACTTGGGTCTTTTTGCAACCAGACTGTGTGTATATATGTTTTGTTTTCTAACAGCAAACAGGTCTGTGTTCGACAGGAAGCAAGAGAACAACAGTAATCTTGAGCAAGTGCAACAGGAAGTCAGAATTCGTCACCCTTCATCTTTGATGTGTTTGCGAACCTGTGGTTATCCGGCAAACAAGCCCAGAGCCGGTCCTGACCGCAGACTTTGGACAGATAAAGTCACTGGGCAGTCAGAGCCGTGTCCGGAGGAATTCACTTGTTCAACGGATGCAGTAACAAGGTTTAGCAGAAGGGGGCGGGGTCAGGTCCTGGAGGAGGAGCGGCTCATTTCATGAATGAGTGTAAACCTGTGTGAATAAGCATGAGGTTTTATTACCTATTAAACCTAGTTAGAACCTATTCAGTGAGCTAGCGATTATTTAGCCTGACTTCCTGTCACCATGGGAAGCTGTGACATGTGCTACGTCCTGTAGCTGAGTAAACATGAGGGATATGTGTCTATGTTCTTAATCTACTTTAATAAGAAATCTGAGATGTTGTTGATCTCTCTCACTCGCGCACAGAGTAATATCGCCACCTACTGGATAACTCTGGTTATGACTCTGTATATTATTCCTGCTCAAGACATTACAATGCAGAAGGCATGAAGATCAGTGCTTATTGTGTTAGAACAGGGGGTAAGATGCTCAGGCACATGGACAGAAAAGATCCCAGAGATCTGGAAGTCCATAATCCAGTCCACTCCTGCAGTGTCCAGAACGAGTGGCTCCTCATCTACTCTCACTCTCTCAGACAGAATAAACGGTGGACACTTTCCATCTTCTTCACCGTTCTGCATCTTCCAGTGCTGCTTCTTCAACTTTTTTCTTGATTGCACGTGCGCCTTCAAAAACAGCTGATCTCAGGATGGCGGGGAAAACACTCTGACGTCACGATAACAGTAAAATATAACAGACTAACAAGCCCCGCCCCCTTCACCTCTTAGACTGGCGGATCAAGGTAAATAAAGAAAGAGAGAGAGAGAGAGAGAATCAAAACAAACCCCGGCATGACCGGATATATCACGGAGAAGTTCCTGTGCAAGAACAAAACGTGCCCCATGTGTGTTTTAACCTTTAAGTTTATTTGGAGGATTCATTACTTCCCCCTGAAGTAATCAGTATAAGTTAAGGCTAGCTCAGATGCTCTATGTCACGTGTGTTGTGTTTGTAGCCTGGAGCTAAGCTCTTACCCGGGAGATATGACCTCTCCGAGCTGATAACACAGCTCTCTCACCACGCCAGCACGGTCAGACTTCACCTTCTTCTCCGCTAACCGCCTCTTCGGCTGCTCTCGGTCCTCCGAGCCGCACTCCGTGTCCGTAGGAATCGCCACACACAAGGCAACCACGGAGTCCACCTTTACTAGAGCCCCGGGCTCCACCTTCCACTCCCGCAGCCGCACCGCACGCGCTCCCGCCGGCAGCCGGATCTCCGTCACCTCCATCCTGAGGCCCACAGGTGCTGCTGCAGCACCGCCGGAGTCCGCGGGCTTCTCCATGCGCTACACTGCTAACCGCCTCCGAGCCTCGCAAACGGCGCGTTGTCTTTAAACACAGCTACGGCGAAAAACAAAGCTCACTGAGCCCCAAACACTGCTGACCAAAGAGCCATAATTATTCCACAAACGTACACTGGAATTCACATCAGTTCGCTCTTCCCGCCGTAAACCGGAAACAGAACTATCAATTTCCGGTAGTCTACACGCGTTCTTTCTTTTTCAAACATATTTAAAAAAATATTATTATTATGAATCGCTGTAAGCTAAGATATGGTATGATATACGTTCAAAAAAAATTAACACATCAATCTAGCTTCAACTTTATTCTTGTTATTTACAGTTCATCGCAGAAATACAGTGAAAACTACATTACCCACAATCCTTCATGCAGTCCAACCAATGACAGATCCTAGTGCTGTAACCATGGAAACAGCAACCTAAGCGCGTATTGGTGGCTCTCGTGGGTTCGTTTATTTATTTATTTATTGCGAAATTTATATAAACGCTCCTGTCACTAATCGATCCGTACTGGAAACACGATTTGTACTGCGCATGTGCAGAAATGCGTCTACTTCTTGTCTGAAGTATGACGAAACGATTTACGGCGGTTTATTTATAAAGCAGGTATTTATAATAATACAATTATAATATAATGACAGCATGCGCAGAACAAAACCTGAGTTTCCGCACATGCGCACTGATTAATTTGTGTGAACGCGATCGTTTTAATACGTTATCGTTTCTATAGTAACGGCTCTGACAATAAAAACCTAATGCCTGTGATTACGCGTGTTCCAGTGTTCTGTATCATGAGAAAACATCATGTTATTATGATATAAACCCTCATTTTTTGGTTCATAATCACCTACAGACACTAGAGTCATTAAGTCTGAATGAAGTGTACAGGATTAATGGCTCTGTAAATGAGATGTGACCAGAGGTCAAGGTTGGGCTAGACACTGGGGTGGGGCAGGGAGGCAGCTGTCACCTAGACACACCCATTTTGCATGTTAATAGCGCAGCATTTTGTGATCGCAGAAATTAGCAGTCAATACAAACTCTGAGATATTTGGAGAAACTTGCAAATTTTCAAAGTGGCCGCAGATTTTCAGTCTTGAAGCCCTCTTGAAGCCCTCCTCGACGTGCATCAAAAACATGAGCAATCATAAACAGTGTCTTTAGTGAAAGGAGTTTAAAATAAGAATCTTTGCAATTTTGCCAAGTCAAGTTCTTTTGTTCCTGTAATGTTCTAAATGGACGGGATGGGAAAATGGTCCTCAATGTATGACATCATTTAATGTTGATAGATTAATGTGGCCCCGGTGATGGAGAGAGAGCGGTAATTGGTGGTGTTGTGGCCAGTTGGTACCCGAGATGGCAGTAGGAAGGGGTTGGGCGGGGGTGGGGACGGGGACTGTGTGTTCACAATAGAAGAAGGTAGAAAGGGGAGGGGCTGTGTTTTGGGGGGTGGTGGAGCTGTGTGAATGGAAATGAGGAGGCGAGGCTAAAGAGCGCGTCCTCTGTTCTCCTGGGACCATGCCTGTCTGGTCACTCCTGTCATTTCGGATTAGCAGACGGTGCACCACCTGCTCCTTTTATTAGAGCTCTCTGATGGGATGAGGGGGATGGTGTGAAAGAGTGTATAGCTGAGGCTCATGGATAAGTTAAGAATAGTTAATAATAATAATAATAATAATAATAATAATAATAATAATCTCTTAGTCATTCTCCTGTCCCAGAAGGCCTGTAATAGAAGAGGCAGGTTGACCCCACCCATTTTTTATTAAAGTATATCCTAATTTTTTGTCCAAACACAGATTTATGATGGTGCTAGACATCATAAATTAATAAAGAAAAAATACTTAGGTGAAGGTAGATAAAGACAATAATGAACAAACAATAAAACATCATGTTACTAAGCACTGAAACTGGAGACTCCTTCCATAAATGCCTGCTTAGATATTCACACGCTTTTAATGATAGATAGATAGATAGATAGATAGATAGATAGATAGATAGATAGATAGATACTTTATTCACCCCTATGGGAAATTTACAAATGACCAATCAGTGCTGGAAAATGCCAATAAGAGCTTTCTCTGTGCTGCTGCTGCTGCAAGAGAGAGAGAGAGAGAGAGAGAGAGAGAGAGCGCGAGAGAGCGCTCGGCTTCTGATTGGTTGGTTCCAGCTCGTGCTCGCCCTCCATTGGTTACTACTACTAAGTACAATACGTCATTGTCCACGTAGTGTCCTGTTTTTACTAGAACCAAAACACCGTGTGTGAAATAGGGTTAAGATTTTTATTTATTTTTTTATACCTGGGCTCGAGCATCTGAATCCGAGAAGAAAGGAGACATTTTTTAAAATAAATTTGATGTATTTATTCACTTTAATGCGCGAGGTAAGTCCGAGGCTGGGTCTGGGCATTGTGTGATGATGATGATGATGTTGATGATGATGGGAAAGTGTGGGATTCTGTTGACATTTTTCTCCACATTAGGCGCCATTTTCAGACATCGCTGATGATGAGTTAGGTCTGTGAGAGGAGGATGAAGCGCGTCGCTGCAATCGGTCAAGGGTTTAGTGCGCGTTTTTCTGGATGCGTCTTTTGCTTTGTTGTGTTTGGTGCTTCGTTTTACTGACCGCATCTCTCTCTTTCACACACACACACACACCGCATCTCTCATCCCGCATCTCACACACACACACCGCATCTCTCATCCCGCATCTCTCTCTCTCTCTCACACACACACACAC
>NC_080721.1:3591049-3598549 GCF_019097595.1 Hemibagrus wyckioides | reverse complement strand
AGCATGCCCAGAGAGTTCGTCCTTAGTACAGTGGACAGCAGCTCCTCTGTTCTATTTCTAAATCAGGCCTGCTTGATTCTTCCTGTTCATTTTCAGATGGTTCAGCCACAATTTCTATGCCAACCAGCGTGCTTGCTTTTGACTGTTCTCTGCTCCCAACAAACCTTATTGAGCTAATCCTCTGATCTACAGCAGTTTTTGTCTTAGAAGAGGAGAAAGACCGAACTCTTCTGGACAGCTGCACAAGATTGATTTCAATATCTTCGGGTGCCACGCTGTGATCGGGCTTCAACTTGCCCTGGGGAAGGCCCGGCGTACGTCTCGTCACAGTTTCGTCTCCACAGCCTTCAAGGGTTCAGCCAGGTGCTCCTCGTTAGTATAGTGGACAGTATCTCCGCCTGTCACGCGGAAGACCGGGGTTCGATTCCCCGACGGGGAGGCTGCTTTTCCCTTAGGCCCGACAGTGGGAAAGCCAAGGGATCTTGCTTGAAAAAGCACCGCGCCTGCCCCAAGCCTCAATCAGCGAACAAGAGGCCCAGCGTATGTCTAGTCCTGACTACCTTCGAAGGAGCGTTCCTCCTTACTATAGTGGACAGCACCCGTTCTTTTGAATCAGGCCTGACCGTAGGAATGCCAAGGGGCTCCCTGCCTCACCGAGTTCTTGTCTCTCTGTCTTCAGCCACAGTTTCCATGCCAGTCAGCCTGCTTGCTTCTTCCTGTTCTGTGCTCCAAATGCGCATTATTCAGCTAATCCCATGGTTAGCAGCAGTCCTGGGTGGAATTGGAACTCTGTAGATTTATACACTCGGTATGTGCCACAGGCTTAAATGAGTCCCCGGGAGACTGCGCAACAAAAGTAGCGTTCACGGCTTCAAACACGGCCGACCTGTAAGCTCCGCCTTCCCCTTTGGAGTCCACATGCAATTGGATTTAAGCGCTCGACCATCCTGACGCGCTATGGGTGAGTACAGTTTGCGTCGTGGACCATGCCCGCGACTTAGGCTGCCAACACACGCCTGGGAAGTGCACTTGGGTCAGTCAGTGAAAGCAGTCATAGTAGTCGGTTAACGAAAAGCAGCACCTGCAGGGCATCGACACAGCCTATTGTGCCGAGTTTCAGTTGGCGTTGAGGACACGTACTAGGTACTAGGATTTCCATCTACTCTGTTATTTGGGGAACAGGCACCATGGACCAGGTCGCAACTGCCCTTCCACAAGCAACATAAAGGCCGTAGTCGGCAGGATTCGAACCTGCGCGGGGAGACCCCAATGGATTTCTAGTCCATCGCCTTAACCACTCGGCCACGACTACAAGCTCCGACTGGCTGCCCCCCATTCCCCCCCCCCCTTTAATTATTAATTCACAAATCGATACATTTATTTTTTGTGCGTTCCAAAGCTCTTTCTTTTGATGGTAAGTGACTTAATGTAGGGACCATGCACAGGGTCCAACAGCAGCACAACGAGGCAGCGTGGTCGGTATCAAGCCAGTAGTATAAATTAACCTTGTAATCGAAAGCAATGAGCAATTTCCACCCATGTTCGGGCAAAAAGAAGCTCAGACCTGCTGTTAAGCGTTCGAACCTCTGCCGGGAATGGATTTTCCTTTCTTTTTGTTCCGATTGCTGAACATGCTACAGTAGGCCTCAGTCCAAAAGTTCATAAGCTCCAGGTTGGGACTATGCACAGAGTCTCCATCGACAACACAACAAGGCAGTGTAGTTGGTTCACTCGGCAATCATCTCCGGGCAGCACTGTAAAATCGAGCCAGTGCGTGAAAATGCAGCTCAGAATCCAAAGCAGCGAGGAGGGTTCCCCCGTGGTCAGCTTACCCTGGCGGAGGCCCAGCGTGTGTCTAGTCCCAACTGCCTTCAAAGCATGCCCAGAGAGTTCGTCCTTAGTACAGTGGACAGCAGCTCCTCTGTTCTATTTCTAAATCAGGCCTGCTTGATTCTTCCTGTTCATTTTCAGATGGTTCAGCCACAATTTCTATGCCAACCAGCGTGCTTGCTTTTGACTGTTCTCTGCTCCCAACAAACCTTATTGAGCTAATCCTCTGATCTACAGCAGTTTTTGTCTTAGAAGAGGAGAAAGACCGAACTCTTCTGGACAGCTGCACAAGATTGATTTCAATATCTTCGGGTGCCACGCTGTGATCGGGCTTCAACTTGCCCTGGGGAAGGCCCGGCGTACGTCTCGTCACAGTTTCGTCTCCACAGCCTTCAAGGGTTCAGCCAGGTGCTCCTCGTTAGTATAGTGGACAGTATCTCCGCCTGTCACGCGGAAGACCGGGGTTCGATTCCCCGACGGGGAGGCTGCTTTTCCCTTAGGCCCGACAGTGGGAAAGCCAAGGGATCTTGCTTGAAAAAGCACCGCGCCTGCCCCAAGCCTCAATCAGCGAACAAGAGGCCCAGCGTATGTCTAGTCCTGACTACCTTCGAAGGAGCGTTCCTCCTTACTATAGTGGACAGCACCCGTCCTTTTGAATCAGGCCTGACCGTAGGAATGCCAAGGGGCTCCCTGCCTCACCGAGTTCTTGTCTCTCTGTCTTCAGCCACAGTTTCCATGCCAGTCAGCCTGCTTGCTTCTTCCTGTTCTGTGCTCCAAATGCGCATTATTCAGCTAATCCCATGGTTAGCAGCAGTCCTGGGTGGAATTGGAACTCTGTAGATTTATACACTCGGTATGTGCCACAGGCTTAAATGAGTCCCCGGGAGACTGCGCAACAAAAGTAGCGTTCACGGCTTCAAACACGGCCAACCTGTAAGCTCCGCCTTCCCCTTTGGAGTCCACATGCAATTGGATTTAAGCGCTCGACCATCCTGACGCGCTATGGGTGAGTACAGTTTGCGTCGTGGACCATGCCCGCGACTTAGGCTGCCAACACACGCCTGGGAAGTGCACTTGGGTCAGTCAGTGAAAGCAGTCATAGTAGTCGGTTAACGAAAAGCAGCACCTGCAGGGCATCGACACAGCCTATTGTGCCGAGTTTCAGTTGGCGTTGAGGACACGTACTAGGTACTAGGATTTCCATCTACTCTGTTATTTGGGGAACAGGCACCATGGACCAGGTCGCAACTGCCCTTCCACAAGCAACATAAAGGCCGTAGTCGGCAGGATTCGAACCTGCGCGGGGAGACCCCAATGGATTTCTAGTCCATCGCCTTAACCACTCGGCCACGACTACAAGCTCCGACTGGCTGCCCCCCATTCCCCCCCCCCCCTTTAATTATTAATTCACAAATCGATACATTTATTTTTTGTGCGTTCCAAAGCTCTTTCTTTTGATGGTAAGTGACTTAATGTAGGGACCATGCACAGGGTCCAACAGCAGCACAACGAGGCAGCGTGGTCGGTATCAAGCCAGTAGTATAAATTAACCTTGTAATCGAAAGCAATGAGCAATTTCCACCCATGTTCGGGCAAAAAGAAGCTCAGACCTGCTGTTAAGCGTTCGAACCTCTGCCGGGAATGGATTTTCCTTTCTTTTTGTTCCGATTGCTGAACATGCTACAGTAGGCCTCAGTCCAAAAGTTCATAAGCTCCAGGTTGGGACTATGCACAGAGTCTCCATCGACAACACAACAAGGCAGTGTAGTTGGTTCACTCGGCAATCATCTCCGGGCAGCACTGTAAAATCGAGCCAGTGCGTGAAAATGCAGCTCAGAATCCAAAGCAGCGAGGAGGGTTCCCCCGTGGTCAGCTTACCCTGGCGGAGGCCCAGCGTGTGTCTAGTCCCAACTGCCTTCAAAGCATGCCCAGAGAGTTCGTCCTTAGTACAGTGGACAGCAGCTCCTCTGTTCTATTTCTAAATCAGGCCTGCTTGATTCTTCCTGTTCATTTTCAGATGGTTCAGCCACAATTTCTATGCCAACCAGCGTGCTTGCTTTTGACTGTTCTCTGCTCCCAACAAACCTTATTGAGCTAATCCTCTGATCTACAGCAGTTTTTGTCTTAGAAGAGGAGAAAGACCGAACTCTTCTGGACAGCTGCACAAGATTGATTTCAATATCTTCGGGTGCCACGCTGTGATCGGGCTTCAACTTGCCCTGGGGAAGGCCCGGCGTACGTCTCGTCACAGTTTCGTCTCCACAGCCTTCAAGGGTTCAGCCAGGTGCTCCTTGTTAGTATAGTGGACAGTATCTCCGCCTGTCACGCGGAAGACCGGGGTTCGATTCCCCGACGGGGAGGCTGCTTTTCCCTTAGGCCCGACAGTGGGAAAGCCAAGGGATCTTGCTTGAAAAAGCACCGCGCCTGCCCCAAGCCTCAATCAGCGAACAAGAGGCCCAGCGTATGTCTAGTCCTGACTACCTTCGAAGGAGCGTTCCTCCTTACTATAGTGGACAGCACCCGTTCTTTTGAATCAGGCCTGACCGTAGGAATGCCAAGGGGCTCCCTGCCTCACCGAGTTCTTGTCTCTCTGTCTTCAGCCACAGTTTCCATGCCAGTCAGCCTGCTTGCTTCTTCCTGTTCTGTGCTCCAAATGCGCATTATTCAGCTAATCCCATGGTTAGCAGCAGTCCTGGGTGGAATTGGAACTCTGTAGATTTATACACTCGGTATGTGCCACAGGCTTAAATGAGTCCCCGGGAGACTGCGCAACAAAAGTAGCGTTCACGGCTTCAAACACGGCCGACCTGTAAGCTCCGCCTTCCCCTTTGGAGTCCACATGCAATTGGATTTAAGCGCTCGACCATCCTGACGCGCTATGGGTGAGTACAGTTTGCGTCGTGGACCATGCCCGCGACTTAGGCTGCCAACACACACCTGGGAAGTGCACTTGGGTCAGTCAGTGAAAGCAGTCATAGTAGTCGGTTAACGAAAAGCAGCACCTGCAGGGCATCGACACAGCCTATTGTGCCGAGTTTCAGTTGGCGTTGAGGACACGTACTAGGTACTAGGATTTCCATCTACTCTGTTATTTGGGGAACAGGCACCATGGACCAGGTCGCAACTGCCCTTCCACAAGCAACATAAAGGCCGTAGTCGGCAGGATTCGAACCTGCGCGGGGAGACCCCAATGGATTTCTAGTCCATCGCCTTAACCACTCGGCCACGACTACAAGCTCCGACTGGCTGCCCCCCATTCCCCCCCCCCCCTTTAATTATTAATTCACAAATCGATACATTTATTTTTTGTGCGTTCCAAAGCTCTTTCTTTTGATGGTAAGTGACTTAATGTAGGGACCATGCACAGGGTCCAACAGCAGCACAACGAGGCAGCGTGGTCGGTATCAAGCCAGTAGTATAAATTAACCTTGTAATCGAAAGCAATGAGCAATTTCCACCCATGTTCGGGCAAAAAGAAGCTCAGACCTGCTGTTAAGCGTTCGAACCTCTGCCGGGAATGGATTTTCCTTTCTTTTTGTTCCGATTGCTGAACATGCTACAGTAGGCCTCAGTCCAAAAGTTCATAAGCTCCAGGTTGGGACTATGCACAGAGTCTCCATCGACAACACAACAAGGCAGTGTAGTTGGTTCACTCGGCAATCATCTCCGGGCAGCACTGTAAAATCGAGCCAGTGCGTGAAAATGCAGCTCAGAATCCAAAGCAGCGAGGAGGGTTCCCCCGTGGTCAGCTTACCCTGGCGGAGGCCCAGCGTGTGTCTAGTCCCAACTGCCTTCAAAGCATGCCCAGAGAGTTCGTCCTTAGTACAGTGGACAGCAGCTCCTCTGTTCTATTTCTAAATCAGGCCTGCTTGATTCTTCCTGTTCATTTTCAGATGGTTCAGCCACAATTTCTATGCCAACCAGCGTGCTTGCTTTTGACTGTTCTCTGCTCCCAACAAACCTTATTGAGCTAATCCTCTGATCTACAGCAGTTTTTGTCTTAGAAGAGGAGAAAGACCGAACTCTTCTGGACAGCTGCACAAGATTGATTTCAATATCTTCGGGTGCCACGCTGTGATCGGGCTTCAACTTGCCCTGGGGAAGGCCCGGCGTACGTCTCGTCACAGTTTCGTCTCCACAGCCTTCAAGGGTTCAGCCAGGTGCTCCTCGTTAGTATAGTGGACAGTATCTCCGCCTGTCACGCGGAAGACCGGGGTTCGATTCCCCGACGGGGAGGCTGCTTTTCCCTTAGGCCCGACAGTGGGAAAGCCAAGGGATCTTGCTTGAAAAAGCACCGCGCCTGCCCCAAGCCTCAATCAGCGAACAAGAGGCCCAGCGTATGTCTAGTCCTGACTACCTTCGAAGGAGCGTTCCTCCTTACTATAGTGGACAGCACCCGTCCTTTTGAATCAGGCCTGACCGTAGGAATGCCAAGGGGCTCCCTGCCTCACCGAGTTCTTGTCTCTCTGTCTTCAGCCACAGTTTCCATGCCAGTCAGCCTGCTTGCTTCTTCCTGTTCTGTGCTCCAAATGCGCATTATTCAGCTAATCCCATGGTTAGCAGCAGTCCTGGGTGGAATTGGAACTCTGTAGATTTATACACTCGGTATGTGCCACAGGCTTAAATGAGTCCCCGGGAGACTGCGCAACAAAAGTAGCGTTCACGGCTTCAAACACGGCCGACCTGTAAGCTCCGCCTTCCCCTTTGGAGTCCACATGCAATTGGATTTAAGCGCTCGACCATCCTGACGCGCTATGGGTGAGTACAGTTTGCGTCGTGGACCATGCCCGCGACTTAGGCTGCCAACACACGCCTGGGAAGTGCACTTGGGTCAGTCAGTGAAAGCAGTCATAGTAGTCGGTTAACGAAAAGCAGCACCTGCAGGGCATCGACACAGCCTATTGTGCCGAGTTTCAGTTGGCGTTGAGGACACGTAATAGGTACTAGGATTTCCATCTACTCTGTTATTTGGGGAACAGGCACCATGGACCAGGTCGCAACTGCCCTTCCACAAGCAACATAAAGGCCGTAGTCGGCAGGATTCGAACCTGCGCGGGGAGACCCCAATGGATTTCTAGTCCATCGCCTTAACCACTCGGCCACGACTACAAGCTCCGACTGGCTGCCCCCCATTCCCCCCCCCCCCTTTAATTATTAATTCACAAATCGATACATTTATTTTTTGTGCGTTCCAAAGCTCTTTCTTTTGATGGTAAGTGACTTAATGTAGGGACCATGCACAGGGTCCAACAGCAGCACAACGAGGCAGCGTGGTCGGTATCAAGCCAGTAGTATAAATTAACCTTGTAATCGAAAGCAATGAGCAATTTCCACCCATGTTCGGGCAAAAAGAAGCTCAGACCTGCTGTTAAGCGTTCGAACCTCTGCCGGGAATGGATTTTCCTTTCTTTTTGTTCCGATTGCTGAACATGCTACAGTAGGCCTCAGTCCAAAAGTTCATAAGCTCCAGGTTGGGACTATGCACAGAGTCTCCATCGACAACACAACAAGGCAGTGTAGTTGGTTCACTCGGCAATCATCTCCGGGCAGCACTGTAAAATCGAGCCAGTGCGTGAAAATGCAGCTCAGAATCCAAAGCAGCGAGGAGGGTTCCCCCGTGGTCAGCTTACCCTGGCGGAGGCCCAGCGTGTGTCTAGTCCCAACTGCCTT
>NC_080721.1:3581049-3586049 GCF_019097595.1 Hemibagrus wyckioides | reverse complement strand
CGAACCTGCGCGGGGAGACCCCAATGGATTTCTAGTCCATCGCCTTAACCACTCGGCCACGACTACAAGCTCCGACTGGCTGCCCCCCATTCCCCCCCCCCCTTTAATTATTAATTCACAAATCGATACATTTATTTTTTGTGCGTTCCAAAGCTCTTTCTTTTGATGGTAAGTGACTTAATGTAGGGACCATGCACAGGGTCCAACAGCAGCACAACGAGGCAGCGTGGTCGGTATCAAGCCAGTAGTATAAATTAACCTTGTAATCGAAAGCAATGAGCAATTTCCACCCATGTTCGGGCAAAAAGAAGCTCAGACCTGCTGTTAAGCGTTCGAACCTCTGCCGGGAATGGATTTTCCTTTCTTTTTGTTCCGATTGCTGAACATGCTACAGTAGGCCTCAGTCCAAAAGTTCATAAGCTCCAGGTTGGGACTATGCACAGAGTCTCCATCGACAACACAACAAGGCAGTGTAGTTGGTTCACTCGGCAATCATCTCCGGGCAGCACTGTAAAATCGAGCCAGTGCGTGAAAATGCAGCTCAGAATCCAAAGCAGCGAGGAGGGTTCCCCCGTGGTCAGCTTACCCTGGCGGAGGCCCAGCGTGTGTCTAGTCCCAACTGCCTTCAAAGCATGCCCAGAGAGTTCGTCCTTAGTACAGTGGACAGCAGCTCCTCTGTTCTATTTCTAAATCAGGCCTGCTTGATTCTTCCTGTTCATTTTCAGATGGTTCAGCCACAATTTCTATGCCAACCAGCGTGCTTGCTTTTGACTGTTCTCTGCTCCCAACAAACCTTATTGAGCTAATCCTCTGATCTACAGCAGTTTTTGTCTTAGAAGAGGAGAAAGACCGAACTCTTCTGGACAGCTGCACAAGATTGATTTCAATATCTTCGGGTGCCACGCTGTGATCGGGCTTCAACTTGCCCTGGGGAAGGCCCGGCGTACGTCTCGTCACAGTTTCGTCTCCACAGCCTTCAAGGGTTCAGCCAGGTGCTCCTCGTTAGTATAGTGGACAGTATCTCCGCCTGTCACGCGGAAGACCGGGGTTCGATTCCCCGACGGGGAGGCTGCTTTTCCCTTAGGCCCGACAGTGGGAAAGCCAAGGGATCTTGCTTGAAAAAGCACCGCGCCTGCCCCAAGCCTCAATCAGCGAACAAGAGGCCCAGCGTATGTCTAGTCCTGACTACCTTCGAAGGAGCGTTCCTCCTTACTATAGTGGACAGCACCCGTTCTTTTGAATCAGGCCTGACCGTAGGAATGCCAAGGGGCTCCCTGCCTCACCGAGTTCTTGTCTCTCTGTCTTCAGCCACAGTTTCCATGCCAGTCAGCCTGCTTGCTTCTTCCTGTTCTGTGCTCCAAATGCGCATTATTCAGCTAATCCCATGGTTAGCAGCAGTCCTGGGTGGAATTGGAACTCTGTAGATTTATACACTCGGTATGTGCCACAGGCTTAAATGAGTCCCCGGGAGACTGCGCAACAAAAGTAGCGTTCACGGCTTCAAACACGGCCGACCTGTAAGCTCCGCCTTCCCCTTTGGAGTCCACATGCAATTGGATTTAAGCGCTCGACCATCCTGACGCGCTATGGGTGAGTACAGTTTGCGTCGTGGACCATGCCCGCGACTTAGGCTGCCAACACACGCCTGGGAAGTGCACTTGGGTCAGTCAGTGAAAGCAGTCATAGTAGTCGGTTAACGAAAAGCAGCACCTGCAGGGCATCGACACAGCCTATTGTGCCGAGTTTCAGTTGGCGTTGAGGACACGTACTAGGTACTAGGATTTCCATCTACTCTGTTATTTGGGGAACAGGCACCATGGACCAGGTCGCAACTGCCCTTCCACAAGCAACATAAAGGCCGTAGTCGGCAGGATTCGAACCTGCGCGGGGAGACCCCAATGGATTTCTAGTCCATCGCCTTAACCACTCGGCCACGACTACAAGCTCCGACTGGCTGCCCCCCATTCCCCCCCCCCCCCTTTAATTATTAATTCACAAATCGATACATTTATTTTTTGTGCGTTCCAAAGCTCTTTCTTTTGATGGTAAGTGACTTAATGTAGGGACCATGCACAGGGTCCAACAGCAGCACAACGAGGCAGCGTGGTCGGTATCAAGCCAGTAGTATAAATTAACCTTGTAATCGAAAGCAATGAGCAATTTCCACCCATGTTTGGGCAAAAAGAAGCTCAGACCTGCTGTTAAGCGTTCGAACCTCTGCCGGGAATGGATTTTCCTTTCTTTTTGTTCCGATTGCTGAACATGCTACAGTAGGCCTCAGTCCAAAAGTTCATAAGCTCCAGGTTGGGACTATGCACAGAGTCTCCATCGACAACACAACAAGGCAGTGTAGTTGGTTCACTCGGCAATCATCTCCGGGCAGCACTGTAAAATCGAGCCAGTGCGTGAAAATGCAGCTCAGAATCCAAAGCAGCGAGGAGGGTTCCCCCGTGGTCAGCTTACCCTGGCGGAGGCCCAGCGTGTGTCTAGTCCCAACTGCCTTCAAAGCATGCCCAGAGAGTTCGTCCTTAGTACAGTGGACAGCAGCTCCTCTGTTCTATTTCTAAATCAGGCCTGCTTGATTCTTCCTGTTCATTTTCAGATGGTTCAGCCACAATTTCTATGCCAACCAGCGTGCTTGCTTTTGACTGTTCTCTGCTCCCAACAAACCTTATTGAGCTAATCCTCTGATCTACAGCAGTTTTTGTCTTAGAAGAGGAGAAAGACCGAACTCTTCTGGACAGCTGCACAAGATTGATTTCAATATCTTCGGGTGCCACGCTGTGATCGGGCTTCAACTTGCCCTGGGGAAGGCCCGGCGTACGTCTCGTCACAGTTTCGTCTCCACAGCCTTCAAGGGTTCAGCCAGGTGCTCCTCGTTAGTATAGTGGACAGTATCTCCGCCTGTCACGCGGAAGACCGGGGTTCGATTCCCCGACGGGGAGGCTGCTTTTCCCTTAGGCCCGACAGTGGGAAAGCCAAGGGATCTTGCTTGAAAAAGCACCGCGCCTGCCCCAAGCCTCAATCAGCGAACAAGAGGCCCAGCGTATGTCTAGTCCTGACTACCTTCGAAGGAGCGTTCCTCCTTACTATAGTGGACAGCACCCGTTCTTTTGAATCAGGCCTGACCGTAGGAATGCCAAGGGGCTCCCTGCCTCACCGAGTTCTTGTCTCTCTGTCTTCAGCCACAGTTTCCATGCCAGTCAGCCTGCTTGCTTCTTCCTGTTCTGTGCTCCAAATGCGCATTATTCAGCTAATCCCATGGTTAGCAGCAGTCCTGGGTGGAATTGGAACTCTGTAGATTTATACACTCGGTATGTGCCACAGGCTTAAATGAGTCCCCGGGAGACTGCGCAACAAAAGTAGCGTTCACGGCTTCAAACACGGCCGACCTGTAAGCTCCGCCTTCCCCTTTGGAGTCCACATGCAATTGGATTTAAGCGCTCGACCATCCTGACGCGCTATGGGTGAGTACAGTTTGCGTCGTGGACCATGCCCGCGACTTAGGCTGCCAACACACGCCTGGGAAGTGCACTTGGGTCAGTCAGTGAAAGCAGTCATAGTAGTCGGTTAACGAAAAGCAGCACCTGCAGGGCATCGACACAGCCTATCGTGCCGAGTTTCAGTTGGCGTTGAGGACACGTACTAGGTACTAGGATTTCCATCTACTCTGTTATTTGGGGAACAGGCACCATGGACCAGGTTGCAACTGCCCTTCCACAAGCAACATAAAGGCCGTAGTCGGCAGGATTCGAACCTGAGCGGGGAGACCCCAATGGATTTCTAGTCCATCGCCTTAACCACTCGGCCACGACTACAAGCTCCGACTGGCTGCCCCCCATTCCCCCCCCCCCCTTTAATTATTAATTCACATATCGATACATTTATTTTTTGTGCGTTCCAAAGCTCTTTCTTTTGATGGTAAGTGACTTAATGTAGGGACCATGCACAGGGTCCAACAGCAGCACAACGAGGCAGCGTGGTCGGTATCAAGCCAGTAGTATAAATTAACCTTGTAATCGAAAGCAATGAGCAATTTCCACCCATGTTCGGGCAAAAAGAAGCTCAGACCTGCTGTTAAGCGTTCGAACCTCTGCCGGGAATGGATTTTCCTTTCTTTTTGTTCCGATTGCTGAACATGCTACAGTAGGCCTCAGTCCAAAAGTTCATAAGCTCCAGGTTGGGACTATGCACAGAGTCTCCATCGACAACACAACAAGGCAGTGTAGTTGGTTCACTCGGCAATCATCTCCGGGCAGCACTGTAAAATCGAGCCAGTGCGTGAAAATGCAGCTCAGAATCCAAAGCAGCGAGGAGGGTTCCCCCGTGGTCAGCTTACCCTGGCGGAGGCCCAGCGTGTGTCTAGTCCCAACTGCCTTCAAAGCATGCCCAGAGAGTTCGTCCTTAGTACAGTGGACAGCAGCTCCTCTGTTCTATTTCTAAATCAGGCCTGCTTGATTCTTCCTGTTCATTTTCAGATGGTTCAGCCACAATTTCTATGCCAACCAGCGTGCTTGCTTTTGACTGTTCTCTGCTCCCAACAAACCTTATTGAGCTAATCCTCTGATCTACAGCAGTTTTTGTCTTAGAAGAGGAGAAAGACCGAACTCTTCTGGACAGCTGCACAAGATTGATTTCAATATCTTCGGGTGCCACGCTGTGATCGGGCTTCAACTTGCCCTGGGGAAGGCCCGGCGTACGTCTCGTCACAGTTTCGTCTCCACAGCCTTCAAGGGTTCAGCCAGGTGCTCCTCGTTAGTATAGTGGACAGTATCTCCGCCTGTCACGCGGAAGACCGGGGTTCGATTCCCCGACGGGGAGGCTGCTTTTCCCTTAGGCCCGACAGTGGGAAAGCCAAGGGATCTTGCTTGAAAAAGCACCGCGCCTGCCCCAAGCCTCAATCAGCGAACAAGAGGCCCAGCGTATGTCTAGTCCTGACTACCTTCGAAGGAGCGTTCCTCCTTACTATAGTGGACAGCACCCGTTCTTTTGAATCAGGC
>NC_080721.1:3571049-3573549 GCF_019097595.1 Hemibagrus wyckioides | reverse complement strand
TTAACGAAAAGCAGCACCTGCAGGGCATCGACACAGCCTATCGTGCCGAGTTTCAGTTGGCGTTGAGGACACGTACTAGGTACTAGGATTTCCATCTACTCTGTTATTTGGGGAACAGGCACCATGGACCAGGTTGCAACTGCCCTTCCACAAGCAACATAAAGGCCGTAGTCGGCAGGATTCGAACCTGAGCGGGGAGACCCCAATGGATTTCTAGTCCATCGCCTTAACCACTCGGCCACGACTACAAGCTCCGACTGGCTGCCCCCCATTCCCCCCCCCCCCTTTAATTATTAATTCACATATCGATACATTTATTTTTTGTGCGTTCCAAAGCTCTTTCTTTTGATGGTAAGTGACTTAATGTAGGGACCATGCACAGGGTCCAACAGCAGCACAACGAGGCAGCGTGGTCGGTATCAAGCCAGTAGTATAAATTAACCTTGTAATCGAAAGCAATGAGCAATTTCCACCCATGTTCGGGCAAAAAGAAGCTCAGACCTGCTGTTAAGCGTTCGAACCTCTGCCGGGAATGGATTTTCCTTTCTTTTTGTTCCGATTGCTGAACATGCTACAGTAGGCCTCAGTCCAAAAGTTCATAAGCTCCAGGTTGGGACTATGCACAGAGTCTCCATCGACAACACAACAAGGCAGTGTAGTTGGTTCACTCGGCAATCATCTCCGGGCAGCACTGTAAAATCGAGCCAGTGCGTGAAAATGCAGCTCAGAATCCAAAGCAGCGAGGAGGGTTCCCCCGTGGTCAGCTTACCCTGGCGGAGGCCCAGCGTGTGTCTAGTCCCAACTGCCTTCAAAGCATGCCCAGAGAGTTCGTCCTTAGTACAGTGGACAGCAGCTCCTCTGTTCTATTTCTAAATCAGGCCTGCTTGATTCTTCCTGTTCATTTTCAGATGGTTCAGCCACAATTTCTATGCCAACCAGCGTGCTTGCTTTTGACTGTTCTCTGCTCCCAACAAACCTTATTGAGCTAATCCTCTGATCTACAGCAGTTTTTGTCTTAGAAGAGGAGAAAGACCGAACTCTTCTGGACAGCTGCACAAGATTGATTTCAATATCTTCGGGTGCCACGCTGTGATCGGGCTTCAACTTGCCCTGGGGAAGGCCCGGCGTACGTCTCGTCACAGTTTCGTCTCCACAGCCTTCAAGGGTTCAGCCAGGTGCTCCTCGTTAGTATAGTGGACAGTATCTCCGCCTGTCACGCGGAAGACCGGGGTTCGATTCCCCGACGGGGAGGCTGCTTTTCCCTTAGGCCCGACAGTGGGAAAGCCAAGGGATCTTGCTTGAAAAAGCACCGCGCCTGCCCCAAGCCTCAATCAGCGAACAAGAGGCCCAGCGTATGTCTAGTCCTGACTACCTTCGAAGGAGCGTTCCTCCTTACTATAGTGGACAGCACCCGTTCTTTTGAATCAGGCCTGACCGTAGGAATGCCAAGGGGCTCCCTGCCTCACCGAGTTCTTGTCTCTCTGTCTTCAGCCACAGTTTCCATGCCAGTCAGCCTGCTTGCTTCTTCCTGTTCTGTGCTCCAAATGCGCATTATTCAGCTAATCCCATGGTTAGCAGCAGTCCTGGGTGGAATTGGAACTCTGTAGATTTATACACTCGGTATGTGCCACAGGCTTAAATGAGTCCCCGGGAGACTGCGCAACAAAAGTAGCGTTCACGGCTTCAAACACGGCCGACCTGTAAGCTCCGCCTTCCCCTTTGGAGTCCACATGCAATTGGATTTAAGCGCTCGACCATCCTGACGCGCTATGGGTGAGTACAGTTTGCGTCGTGGACCATGCCCGCGACTTAGGCTGCCAACACACGCCTGGGAAGTGCACTTGGGTCAGTCAGTGAAAGCAGTCATAGTAGTCGGTTAACGAAAAGCAGCACCTGCAGGGCATCGACACAGCCTATCGTGCCGAGTTTCAGTTGGCGTTGAGGACACGTACTAGGTACTAGGATTTCCATCTACTCTGTTATTTGGGGAACAGGCACCATGGACCAGGTCGCAACTGCCCTTCCACAAGCAACATAAAGGCCGTAGTCGGCAGGATTCGAACCTGCGCGGGGAGACCCCAATGGATTTCTAGTCCATCGCCTTAACCACTCGGCCACGACTACAAGCTCCGACTGGCTGCCCCCCATTCCCCCCCCCCCCCTTTAATTATTAATTCACAAATCGATACATTTATTTTTTGTGCGTTCCAAAGCTCTTTCTTTTGATGGTAAGTGACTTAATGTAGGGACCATGCACAGGGTCCAACAGCAGCACAACGAGGCAGCGTGGTCGGTATCAAGCCAGTAGTATAAATTAACCTTGTAATCGAAAGCAATGAGCAATTTCCACCCATGTTCGGGCAAAAAGAAGCTCAGACCTGCTGTTAAGCGTTCGAACCTCTGCCGGGAATGGATTTTCCTTTCTTTTTGTTCCGATTGCTGAACATGCTACAGTAGGCCTCAGTCCAAAAGTTCATAAGCTCCAGGTTGGGACTATGCA